>NC_057933.1:84259548-84274548 GCF_018555375.3 Anguilla rostrata | reverse complement strand
CTCAGCCCCATATATCCCACTGTGCTCAGCCCCATATATTCCACTGTGCTGAGCCCCATATATTCCACTGTGCTGAGCCCCATATATTCCACTGTGCTGAGCCCCATATATTACACTGTGCTGAGCCCCATATATTCCACTGTGCTGAACCCCATATATTCCACTGCGCTGAGCCCCATATATTCCACTGTGCTCAGCCCCATATATCCCACTGGCTGACCCCCATATATCCTGTCTCAGCCCAATTCACGTGCTAGCCCCATATATTCCACTGTGCTGAGCCCCATATATTCCACTGTGCTGAGCCCCATATATTACACTGTGCTGAGCCCCATATATTCCACTGTGTTGAGTCTAAACTGCAAGGGACATAAAATAAAATATTATGTTTGAAAGTATTTTCACAGCAACGTGTTTATTGTCATCAAAGGCCTTTACATTAAATCAAAAATAATAAAATACTTTTTACTTTTAGAGCTTTTCTCTGCCAGGTCTCAGGAGGACACAACAATAAGGCTCCCATGATCCTTTGCAAAAACCCTTTTTGGGTATAAACTATTAGTGTAAAGACCAGTGAAATACACTCCCACAGTGAGGGCCAGATTTACTAAACTACTGTGACTGTTTTTTCAACGCAAAAAAACCCAAAAAAACAACAGTTGCTACAACGTCACAATATCTACGCGGGATTTAGAAAACGGTCGCAATGGGTCAAAATCGCTATTAGGAGGATTACATCACTCTGTGACTTTCCTTCTGATGCACAGTTAAACGTGTTCCTGCATATGTACACCTGGAGCGAACGCACTAAAAGAGGGTGGAGATCGTGGGAATTATGCTAATTAAGTATTCTGTGTAATTTACTGAAGTGCGCATTAATTGCGACTCCTCCCTTTGTGTGAGAAGTTTTAGAGCTCCTGAAAGCAGGTGGTAATTTGCCCACACACAGGATGCCGGAGAAGGGAGTAAATCACCAAATAATCATTAATTAAACATGGCGGATTGGCTGATTGATTGACTGGTTGACTGATTGATTGATTGACTGGTTGATTTAGTAACTGACACGTCATCGCTCTCCTTGAATCCACTGCATCCATTAAAAACCGATGCACAGACAATGAACAGTAGGTATGCAGGGGACTGGGGCTTGGGGGGAAGGGGGGGGCGTCAGGGTCAAAGGTCAGCCAAGCAGAATGAAAGCACGGGACCACCTACCCACACACCTGGGCAGAGCGGCGCTCCACACCTTCCTGCGGCCCCCCAGGCAGGTAACGCGCCCCCACCCCTCCAGCCTGTACCCCGGGAGGCAGGAGAAGGACAGGGAGTCCCCCACTCCGTACTGCGCCCCCTTCCTGCTGCTGAACGGGGGCACCCCCGGGTCCTCACACGGCTCCAGGTCATAATCTAGAGCAGGGAGGGAGGGAGCGAGGGAGGGAGAGAGAGAGAGAGAGAGAGAGAGAGAGAGAGAGAGGGAGAGAGAGAGAGAGGGCGAGAGAGAGAGAGGGGGAGAGAGAGATACAGAGACAGAGCAGAGGGACAAGGGAAGAGAGGAAGATAAAAATAGAAAAAAATAGGAAAGTGAAAGAGAGGATTGGGAAAGAGGAGGCGAGGGATAGAGGGAGAGGAAGAAAGGGAGATAGAAAAACAGGAGAGAGACAGAGAACAGAGGGAGAGAGGAGGAGCAAGATAGAGGGAGAGGAAGAAAGGGAGAGAGAGCGCAGGATAGAGAATGAGAGAAGAGAGGGAGAGCAGGAGAGAGAGACAGAGAGAAAGAGCAGACACATTTGTTAGAGATCCTGAGAGAGAGTGACAGTACCTCGGTGTCTGTGGGCTCCTGTATCTCATTTAGAGCGCGTAAGCGAAAGCAGTGCACTCACATCAGAGGCGTGGGGCTAAGAGCCATGTGACACGCTGAATGACGTTTGTGAAGCGGGGAGAAGCGTACACCAGTAATAACATCCCTGCGCCTTTTAAATGTGCCACAGAAACACTGAGTCAGAGGAGCAGAGGTCCTCAAACATCCACACACGCAGGAACAGCCTGCCCCTCTCTCTCTCCCCCCATCTCTCCCTCCCTCTATCTCCTCTCTCTCTCTCTCTCTCTCTCTCTCTCCCCATCTCTCCCTCTCTCTCCCTCCTATCATCTCTCTCTCTCCCCATCTCTCCCTCTCTCTCCCTCCCTCCATCTATATCTCTCTCTATCTCTCTCTCTCTCTCCCCATCTCTCCCTCTCTCCCTCCCTCTATTTCTATCTCTCTCTCTCCCCATCTCTCTCCCTCTCCCTCCCCCTCTTCTCTCTCTCTCCCATCTCTCCTCTCTCTCTCTCCCTCCCTCCCTCTATCTCTACCTCTCTCTCTCCCCCATCTCTCCCTCTCCCTCTCTCTCCCTCCTCCCTGCCTCTCTCTCCGTCTCTCCCTCTCTCTCTCTCTCCCTCCCTCTCTCTCTATCTCTCCTCCTCCCTCCTCTCCCTCCCTGCCTCTCTCTCCCTCTCTCTCTCTCTCTCCTCTCCCTCCCTCTCTCTCCCTCCCTGCCTCTATCTCTCCCTCTCTCCCTCTCTCTCTCCCTCTCCTCTCTCTCTCCCTCTCTCCCTCTGTTTATGTACTGCAGCGCTGTGTTTTCTCTGAAACCTGCACCCTGCTGCAGCAGCCAGGTGTGACTGAGGGAACAGGTGCAGCAGCAATGACACATCTGGGCAAAATGAGATGCAGACGAATGCTAAAGAAATATCACAGTGTCCTTTCATCTGGAGACGTGAGAGTTTTCTTCTCCTTCGGGGTGTGATTACTTAGCTGAGAAGGTCATGTGACCGGGCGTGGTTGCTTAGCTGAGAAGGTCATGTGACTGGGTGTGGTTGCTTAGCTGAGAAGGTCATGTGACTGGGCGTGGTTGCTTAGCTGAGAAGGTCATGTGACTGGGCATGGTTGCTTAGCTGAGAAGGTCATGTGACCGGGCGTGGTTGTGCACCTGTGAAGGTGATGTTGAAGCCCTCGTAGGAGACAGAGAAGTCGGACAGGAAGCGGATCTGCGCGGTGAAGTTGCCGAACAGGCCGGCGTTGAGTGGGGGGGGCAGAGACGCCCCCGTCAGGCTCCACAGGGGCCGAGCGAAGCTCCCGTTCTCCGTCACCAGCAGCTGGTCATGAGGACTCTCCAGGTGGAAAGTGTGGAAGGTGAACTGCACACCTGAGAGAGAGGGGGAGGGGGGGAGAGACAGAGAAGGAGACGGAGAGAGAGACAGAGAGGAGGGGGAGAGTGGGGGGAGAGAGGGAAAGGGAGGGGGGAGTGGGGAAAGAAAGAGTGGGAAAGAGCAAAAAAGAAAAAGAGAAGGATTATATACAGAAAAAGGGACAGAATGGAGTCCCATGCCCTGCCCCCTTGCCTGCCCCAGCCCCACCCGCACCCCCTCACCTTTCCCATGCCCGGCCCCCTCACCTGCCCTAGCCCTGCCCCTCACCTGTCCCATGCCCCGCCCCTCACCTGCCCTAGCCCCGCCCCTCACCTTTCCCATGGGACATCTCTATGGTCCAGGTACAGTTCAGGTTGTGGGGGTAGTAATCTGGAAACCCAGGAGACAGGATGGTCCCAGAGTTACCCTGAATGTAGCCTCCACAGAGCGCTGCAGGAACAGAAAACAGGAAACAGGAAATGCTAATCAATTGTGTATCTGGTGTCAGTGCATTCTGTACCAACTGTCTCAAACAGCGCAGGAGCAGTGGCTGGCAGTGTAGTATAATGGGTAAGGAGCTGGTCTTGTAACCGATTGGTCACAGGATCGATTCCCAGGTAGTGCACTGTCATTGTACCCTTGAGCAAGGTGCTTAACCTGCATTGCTTCAGTATACAGTATATCCAGCTGTATAAATGGATGCAATGTCAATGCTACATAAAAAGTTGTGTAAGTCGCTCTGGATAAGAGCATCTGATAAATGCCTGACTGTCACAGACTCTGTCAGCCCCAGCACTCAGCACAGCCCCTCCTGGGTGCACAGGAAAGATCTGAACCTGGAAACAGGCACATGGCAACCATGTTGGGAGGGAAGAAAGGGGTGTGGCCATGGCAGCCATGTTGGGAGGGGGAAAGGGGTGTGGCCATGGCAGCCATGTTGGGAGGGGAGAAAGGGGTATGGCCAGGGCAGCCATGTTGGGAGAGGGGAAAGGGGTGTGGCCATGGCAGCCATGTTGGGAGGGGAGAAAGGGGTATGGCCAGGGCAGCCATGTTGGGAGAGGGGAAAGAGGTGTGGCCAGGGCAGCCATGTTGGGAGGGGGGAAAGGGGTGTGGCCATGGCAGCCATGTTGGGAGAGGGGAAAGGCGTGTGGCCATGGCAGCCATGTTGGGAGGGGAGAAAGGGGTGTGGCCATGGCAGCCATGTTGGGAGGGGAGAAAGGGGTGTGGCGGGGGGCAGAGATGCTTTGAAGAGAGACACGTCAGCAGGAGCAGACAGTGGGCGAGGGTGTAGCGCCATTGAGCAGCGCTACGTGGCGTTTCTCCACCTCCGCCTCTCTCCGCGGCTCAGGTGTGAACTCAGAGGAGATGCTGTGAAACCTTCCTGTGCCAAAAGCAGAGCGCACACGTCAAAACTGCTTTTTTTTAGCTGGATAAATAATAGTTGTCACATCTCATGGTTCACACCGTACATTGAGGCAGACAAGTTTTCTTTCATGGATTAAAAGAAAAAATGATTTATGATTTATAATCGGAGATGTAACCGTTTAAATAGTGCATTTAATGAAGTTCCCAGTTGACTTCCATTATTTTTGTTTTTTTTCAGCTGGTAACAGGCTGAGCACTCCTTCGAAGCTAAAGTACCCATAATCCACAGCGCGGCCATCCAGAATGAATGGAAGATTTGCATACTGTTACCATTCATTTCTATGAGCGCTACGGATAATGCTAGCACCTGACCGGTCTCTGCAAAAACTGTCTCAGCTGGGGGGGGGGTGGTCATACCGTCACAGCTGGGGAGGGGCCGGTTCCACTGGAAGTTGGGCTCGCACTCCAGGGGGGCGTCATCGCTGAGAGAGTACCCCGCCTCGCAGCTGAAGGTGACCCGCGCCCCCACAAAAAAATCATTCTCGTGCCTCTGGCCGTTCACAGGGATCCCAGGGTCTATGCACTGCCCCGACTTCAGCTTAATTGCTGGGGGGGGGGGGGGGGGAGGGGAGGGGGGACGGAGGAGGGAGAGGAGGGGGAGAGGGGAGAGAGAGAGTGAGGAGAAAGAGAGGTAGGGGGGAGAGGGGGAGAGAGGGGGGGAGGGGGGAGAGAGATAGGGAGGGGGAGAGAGGGGGGGAGAGAGTGCAAAGTAGAGACACTTAGTTTGAGACATTGAGTTAATTTATTAAGACTTATTACAGAAATGCACACTTCTATAAGACAGCCCTTGTACTTAATAGGATTTACCTCAAACTTCTTAATAGTTATGTCACTCAGTGTCATGTAATATATTTAATTAAATCAAACCATAAGACCCGGAATTTCACAAGGTACAGAAAGCATCCAGCAGGAAAATGAACGCTCAGGAAATCAGTGAGCAGGAATGCGTCTACGGGTGGGGGATTAGAGGCGAAGTCTGCTGTTATGATGCAAACCCTGCTGTGATGAAGTAAATGTAGCATGCAACATAAAAGCCATTCTAAGTGTGAGGCAGCTGATTGGCTGGCTGTGTAACTGTGAGCTAGCTGATTGGTTGGTTGTGTGTAACTGTGAGCTAGCTGATTGGCTGGCTGTGTGTAACTGTGAGCTAGCTGATTGGCTGGTTGTGTTTAACTATGAGGCAGCTGATTGGCTGGCTGTGTAACTGTAAGCTAGCTGATTGGCTGGCTGTGTGTAACTGTGAGCTAGCTGATTGGCTGGCTGTGTGTAACTGTGAGGTAGCTGATTGGCTGGCTGTGTGTAACTATGAGGAAGTTGATTGGCTGGCTGTATGTAACTATGAGGCAGTTGATTGGCTGGCTGTGTAACTGTGAGGCAGCTGATTGGCTGGCTGTGTAACTGTGAGGCAGCTGATTGGCTGGCTGTGTAACTGTGAGGCAGCTGATTGGCTGGCTGTGTAACTGTGAGGCAGCTGATTGGCTGGCTGTGTAACTGTGAGGCAGCTGATTGGCGTGGCGTCTGTACGACTGAAGCTGCTGAGTGGCTCTGTCGTGGGAAGAGCGTGAGCTAGGCTGATGATGGCTGGGGGAACTGGGCTAGCTGATTTGGTGGCTGTGGGAACGTGAGGCACGATCGGACTGTGTGTTCACTGTGGAGCTGAGGGCCTGGTAACTGTGAGCAAGCTGTCCTAGCTTACACCACACACAGTACCACACACACTACACACCGATGTCTCAACTCTTATCGCACACAAGCAATACATCACAGCTCTAACTCAGAGAACGACCTGCCACACACGCACACATCCACGACGCACGTGGAACTAGCCGTCACCAACTCACACAACACATCATCACCCCCGTCCAACCCAGGACCCAAACCATAAACAACACTGTCCCCACTTACACACACACACCACACACACACACACACACACACACACACACACACACCACACACACCCAATACATACACACAGCTCATACACATACACACACACACACACACACACACACACACACACACACCCAATACATACACAGCTCATACACACACACACACACACACACCCAATACATACACGTGCACACACACACACACACACACACACACACCCAATACATAGACACAGCTCATACACATACACACACACACACACACATGCACACACACCCAATACATACACACAGCTCATACACACACACACACACCCAATACATACACGTGCACACACACACACACATGCACACCTTATACACACACACACACACACATGCGCACACACACACACACACACACACACACACACACACACACACACACACACACACACAAACACACACATGCACACACACACAAACACACACACACACAGAAGGCGCAGGTAGTAGGTGGGCAGTGTGTCAGACGGACCTTGTTCTTACTGCCCCCCCACCCCCACCCCCACGCCCACATCTAAACCACAAAAGAATAAATGCTACAGAAATATTCGTTTTGTTGTTTGGTTCCATGGAATCAATAAAAGAATGTTTTCTGCTGCATTTCTATGGATTTTCATTTGCATCTGCGGCCTTGATTCCTCTCCCTCCCCCGATCGCTCAGCTGGTTATTCAGCCCTGCATTCGGCTGATAGGGGAGGAAGGAGCCATTAGATCATAAACAGCCTTCACACATTAAACACGTTAACGCAAAGAGTCACCAGATCAGCACTGACCCTGAACATCGGACTGAAGTCTTACTGTAGAGCTGTGACTGAGGTTCTGGTTCTGAAGTGTTACTGCAGAGCTGTGACTGAGGCTCTGGTTCTGAAGCCTTACTGTAGAGCTGTGACTGAGGCTCTGGTTCTGACTGTAGAGCTGTGACTGAGGTTCTGGTTCTGACTGTAGAGCTGTGACTGAGGCTCTGGTTCTGACTGTAGAGCTGTGACTGAGGGTCTGGTTCTGACTGTAGAGATGTGACTGAGGTTCTGGTTCTGAAGTCTTACTGTAGAGCTGTGACTGAGGTTCTGGTTCTGACTGTAGAGCTGTGACTGAGGTTCTGGTTCTGAAGTCTTACTGTAGAGCTGTGACTGAGGCTCTGGTTCTGAAGTCTTACTGTAGAGCTGTGACTGAGGGTCTGGTTCTGACTGTAGAGCTGTGACTGAGGTTCTGGTTCTGAAGTCTTACTGTAGAGCTGTGACTGAGGTTCTGGTTCTGACTGTAGAGCTGTGACTGAGGTTCTGGTTCTGAAGTCTTACTGTAGAGCTGTGACTGAGGCTCTGGTTCTGAAGTCTTACTGTAGAGCTGTGACTGAGGTTCTGGTTCTGACCGTAGAGCTGTGACTGAGGTTCTGGTTCTGAAGTCTTACTGCAGAGCTGTGACTGAGGCTCTGAAGTCTTACTGCAGAGCTGTGACTGAGGTTCTGGTTCTGACTGTAGAGCTGTGACTGAGGCTCTGGTTCTGAAGTCTTACTGTAGAGCTGTGACTGAGGTTCTGGTTCTGACTGTAGAGCTGTGACTGAGGCTCTGGTTCTGAAGTCTTACTGCAGAGCTGTGACTGAGGCTCTGGTTCTGAAGTCTTACTGTAGAGCTGTGACTGAGGTTCTGGTTCTGACTGTAGAGCTGTGACTGAGGTTCTGGTTCTGAAGTCTTACTGTAGAGCTGTGACTGAGGTTCTGGTTCTGACTGTAGAGCTGTGACTGAGGTTCTGTTTTTTGGGTTAAATCTTCTGCTCTTTGGCTCTGTGCTTAAGGCTGTGGTCTCAGCAGTAGTTCACAAACAGCCTGAGATCTGCAGACACGCACGTCTACAGCCCTGTACTGATGCTCTAACCTGCAGGATTTGGGTTCAGTCTCCTCTGTAAGTTCCAGCAGAAAAGCCCTGGGCCTGGGAGTTTGACCTGGTCTGGGCACTACATTACATTACATTATAGATTCTTAGCAGACGCTCTTATCCAGAGCGACTTACAACAAGTGCATTACAAAACTCAGAGACAAGCGCTTTACAACATTCCTGCAAGAGCATGTAAACTGAGTGTATAAATATTTGCACAATGGAAGACCTTTTGACTTTTTTTTTGTTTTTTTTTAATATATATAAATTCCCACCCCCTACCCACCACTAGAGACAGCTCTCATCTCCCCCAGCACAGACTTACATTTACCCTGCGTGTGTGTGTGTGAGAGAGAGAGAGAGAGAGCCCAGACAGACACACAGATCCCTCCTCTCTGATTGGCTGTAATGCTCAGCAGCTAACTCACTTGTCGAAGATGATCTTGATGGGGTTCCCCTGTGGAGCCTCTATGACCCACTCGCAGTTGAGCGCCTCCTTATAGAGCTCGGGCCAGCCCGGGGACAGGATCACCCCCCTGGAGCCCTTCAGATACCCTCCACAGGGAGCTGCAGGGCGGGACATACACTCATCAACTAACTACTCACACCACTACACCCGCACTCACACCACTACACCCGCAATCACACCACTACACCCGCATTCACCCATTCATACAATTAACCCTCCACTCACGTACTCACACCACTAAACCTCCAATCACTAATTCACACCACTTAACTTCCATTCACTTATTCAGAGTACCAAACCTCCATTTACTAGTTCACTGGGGTATATTTTGCCAGAGGGTGCGGTGTTTGTTTTGGGAATGTTCAAATGCGGCAGCCAGTAAGCACAGGCGTACCCCAGGGCTCAGTGCTCGGTCCGTTACTGATCCCTCCTGCTGTTCTAACGCTCTAATGAGCTTCAGATAACACACAGCACAACAGCATGTTTAAGTCCTCTGGGGCTCACCCTCGCACCGCGGCACCGTGCCGTCCCACACCACGTTCCCCTCCTTCAGGACGCAGGACATGTTGAGGGAGCCGTGGGTCTTCACGAAGCCCTCCTCGCACTGGAACCCCACCCAGCTGCCCAGCTGCAGGCTCGCCCCCGACCGCCGCGCGTTGACTGGCACGCCCGGGTCCGGGCACTCGTTATGCCGAAACGCTGGGGGCAGGAAGAGCAAGGCATGATGGGAAACACAGAAATGATGGGCAGAACGACACAGCAGATTAGAGTTCTATGATGCCAACGCTTATGAACCTGTATAGCTTTGGCTGTGCATTGCAGATATTTCAGCGGATTGGTAACTAGCAGGAGAAAAGTTTCAGCAGGGAAACTGTGGGATTAGGCAGGTACCCCTAAGCCCGCGCCCGGTGTTGGTGTACTCATTGGTAAAGCTGGTGTTGGTGTACTCACTGGTGAAGTCGGTGTTGGTGTACTCACTGGTATAGCCGGTGTTGGTGTACTCACTGGTATAGCCGGTGTTGGTGTACTCACTGGTAAAGCCGGTGTTGGTGTACTCACTGGTAAAGCTGATGTTGGTGTACTCACTGGTAAAGCCGGTGTTGGTGTACTCACTGGTAAAGCTGGTGTTGGTGTACTCACTGGTAAAGCTGATGTTGGTGTACTCACTGGTAAAGTCGGTGTTGGTGTACTCACTGGTAAAGCCGGTGTTGGTGTACTCACTGGTAAAGCTGGTGTTGGTGTACTCACTGGTAATGCTGGTGTTGGTGTACTCACTGGTAAAGCTGGTGTTGGTGTACTCACTGGTAAAGCCGGTCGGTGTTGGTGTACTCACTGGTAAAGCGGGTGTTGGTGTACTCACTGGTAAAGCGGGTGTTGGTGTACTCACTGGTAATGCTGGTGTTGGTGTACTCACTGGTAATGCTGGTGTTGGTGTACTCACTGGTAAAGCTGATGTTGAACCCGCGCCCGGTGTTGGTGTGGTCGGTCATGAACTCCAGCCGGGCGACGTGGCCGCTGGTGGTGATGGGCGCGGGCATGACGTCGCCGGAGAAGGTGCCCAGGACGGGCGCCTCGGCCTTGCCCCCGTCCTTGACGGACAGGTAGTCGAACTGCTTCTCGATGCTGAGGTCGTTGAAGGCCAGGCTGACGCGGCTCTCGGGCGAGGCGATGATCAGCCAGACGCAGTGCACGCTGTTCCCATAATCCTGCGGGTAGTTGGGCGAGAGCAGCACGCCCGACGGGGACGTGAAGTTGAAGAAGCAGGAAACTGTCGAGAAAGAGGAAGACGGAACAGAGCTGCTCTCAACTGGAGAAAGGCGACAGCAAGCTGTTTATAAAGATCACAAAACCTGCATGGGTTAGACTGTGAAGATCACTCAGCACACGTGTGTTAGTCTATGACGATCACACAGCACACGTGTGTGTTAGTCTATGAAGATCACACAGCACGTGTGTGTGTTAGTCTATGAAGATCACACAGCACACGTGTGTGTTAGTCTATGAAGATCACACAGCACACGTGTGTGTTAGTCTATGAAGATCACACAGCATGTGTGTGAGTCTATGAAGATCACACAGCATGTGTGTGAGTCTATACTGATCACACAGCATGTGTGTTAGTCTATGAAGATCACACAGCATGTGTGTTAGTCTATAATGATCACACAGCATGTGTGAGAGTCTATGAAGATCACTCAGCAGTGTGTGTGTTGTCTATGAAGATCACACACACACGTGTGTGTTAGTCTATGAAGATCACACAGCACAGTGTGTGTAGTCTATAAGATCACTCAGCACACTGTGTGTTAGTCTATAAGATCACAAGCACATGTGTGTTAGTCTATGAGATCACACAGCACACGTGTGTGTTAGTCTATGAAGATCACACAGCACATGTGTGTGTTAGTCTATGAAGATCACACAGCACACGTGTGTGTTAGTCTATGAAGATCACACAGCACATGTGTGTGTGTTAGTCTATGAAGATCACACAGCACGTGTGTGTTAGTCCATGAAGATCACACAGCATGTGTGTGAGTCTATGAAGATCACACAGCATGTGTGTGAGTCTATGAAGATCACACATCATATGTGTGAGTCTATACTGATCACACAGCATGTGTGTGAGTCTATACTGATCACACAGCATGTGTGTGAGTCTATACTGATCACACAGCATGTGTGTGAGTCTATACTGATCACACAGCATGTGTGTGAGTCTATAATGATCACACAGCATGTGTGTGAGTCTATACTGATCACACAGCATGTGTGTGAGTCTATATGATCACACAGCATGTGTGTGAGTCTATACTGATCACACAGCATGTGTGTGAGTCTATAATGATCACACAGCATGTGTGTGAGTCTATAATGATCACACAGCATGTGTGTGAGTCTATAATGATCACACAGCATGTGTGTGAGTCTATAATGATCACACAGCATGTGTGTGAGTCTATACTGATCACACAGCATGTGTGTGAGTCTATAATGATCACACACCATGTGTGTGAGTCTATAATGATCACACACCATGTGTGTGAGTCTATAATGGTCGTAGCATGTATGTTAGTTTACGAGCTGCTGCATCATGCTTTTTGACACACTGCCAGGGCTTCGTCTGCAAACGCTGCTAGTGACTGGCCTATTTGTCACTAGGAGAGGCTTGACGATGTAACGACATAAAGCTTGATGATGGATCGAGGTAATGACATCATGTGACTATACACACGCAAACACCACCGCCAAATTACATGAGAGCATAGAGCAATTCAGTTCTGTAGCTCTTGCTGCAATAATAAAAGCAAAGGTCACCAATTATACTACATTTTGGTCATTTTGCATTATTCCACAAGGCCAACCAAACATGTTGATAAGGTTTTTTAGGGGGAAAAACTGTGTAATACATTTAAAACAATATATAAATCCTGTGAGTTTCTTACTATTCAAACTGAACGGGCAGTTTTGGGTGGGTGTACGAGATTTCATCATAGGCTCTTCACTGATTGGTTAACTGATCAGGGAATGACAAGAGTGCCCCTCCCACACAGAAAGGCCCGCCAGGATTTGAACCCGGCGACCTACTTGCTGTGAGGCGACAGTATTATCCAGTGAGAATATTCGCTCTATGAATGTTCACTCTTTGAATCACTTAGGGTGACCTTCACCCTCTGCTTCTGCTAAATTGCCTCTTTTTTGTAAAATTGTCAGGGGTTTTTTATACATAATGTATGAACCCGACCCTCCTCTCAGTCTGTGGAACGTCTCCCCGTGGAGATAATTCTTCCTGACTATAGGTGCGGTGGACAAAAGAGCCACAAATTATCCTCCTCTCCGAGCGCAAGTCCAAACTTCCACACGGGCTTATCGCGGAGCCTCTCCAGTGTCGTTATCCGTGTGTAATATCCTGCTTTAATAAATGATCCCTGTTCTCACGTTAATCAATGCGAGCAGATTATAAGGAACCGTGATTTCCGTGTTTAAACTGCGCGGTCATCTCCGCTCCTTTATCCAGCAGCTCTCTAACGAGGTCCCGTCATTAAATTTCCGTTATTTAAGCGCCTCCCCGCCCTGCTAGCGGCGAACAGGCCCGGCACCGTGGATCATCCTTATTAAACTCGCGGGAAATTCTTCCAAGATTTTCCGAACGGCGGCACGCCAATTTATCCTGCTTAAATGCGAAAATAAACAAGCCGGAAGAAGAGGCTGGATCGGCGGCGGTGCAAGAGTTTCCATGACAACGTCCATTAAAGGGGAGCGGACGGGGAGCGTTTCTCTGAAGGTGGCTCGTGTAAACGGAGCACGCTCCGTGAGTGCTGACTGCAGCTAGCGAAGCGCGCAGAACGCGCTCTGTAAACAAGCGTGTTTTAGTTTTTCACGTTTACTGTGTCTCCTTTTTTAAAATGATTATTTATTGATTTATATTTGCGGATGCACGTGTATTCCGCTACACAGAACTTCATATTTCTGTCTTCTGTTTATACCCCTCCGCACAATGCCTGGAATACAAGGACCCCTGGGGAAATACATCTTTGGTAGGACTGCAAAGATTCACCGGTACGGACCGATGCACAGATCCGAGTGTCTTAAGATGCGGCTGAATTATTCCAAAATGCCAAATATGCTAAATAAGAGGGAAACCCAAACCGGTCCTAAATAAGAGGGAAACCGGTCCTAAATAAGAGGGAAACCCAAACCAGTCCTAAATAAGAGGGAAACCGGTCCTGAATAAGAGGGAAACCGGTCCTGAATAAGAGGGAAACCGTCCAAAAGTCAAACTTTGTGAAAATATGAAACTCGAAGTCTGCTTTCTATGCGTTACTGTGTGCGTGTCCTTGTGTTATTCCTCAGTGTCAATAATGTCATTTCTGGTTTATAATGAACGAGAGAGAGAGAGAGAAGCCACAGACATGCTTTTTGGGCTGGCAGGTAAGCCCTCTGCCCAGTTACACCAGCGCGGGACATTCCCCATACCTGTACAGCACTGATAATTTGGTAATTTGGCACTTTTTACGGCATCCTATAGAAATAACCACACTGACCACAGACTCTCCGCCTCTTAAGAGCATTCATTTCTGTACATTCTGACCTCGTATAAACACACCGAATTCAGATACGACTTCACACGTCCGCACAATAAAAGGCCCCTAAAGTTTTTTGGGGGGTTATTTTACATTTTCTCCTTACTTTTCCAGCTAATCATCAAAAATGCTCCAGTTCCACAATCAATAAGATTTACTGTAGCTACATCATCTACCATTCTGCCAATAACAACGTCTGATCAAAGAACTGTGGCCAGTTCAAAGAACTGAGTAGCTAACTGCAGGTTATCTGGACACACACTCAGAGACATTCATGTGACAAAAAGTTTGAATGACCTCATTCTCGTCAGATGGTAAGATTTAAAAAACACAGTGCCAAGTCACATAAAATAATTTAAGGAACACTGGGTAGGATAGCTTTTTTTATTTATCTGAGCCAAGTTTGAGCCAAGAGCTGATATTGTTTGTTGTGACCTCATTTTCATAACAATACTTTCAGCGGCAGGCTTAGCCTTTACACAGTGCTTTGCATGTATGAGTAACTTGCCTTTTTTGTACATTGAAAACGTGTTTTTTTTAAATAGACTTATCTAGACAGGCGAGCACGCCTTCAGCTAACCTAAGCTTGAGCAGCCCTGGAAGTAAGCCTGTACTGCGCATATTGAGTTCAAAACATTGGAGCTCCCATTAATTTGAATGTGGAATATTAGCCTTTTTATGGAAAAACAAAACTTCCCCGATGGTATTCTGAAACTTGATTAACAATTGTTATGTTGCATATGATACATAACAATTGTTAATCAAGTTTCAGAATACCATTGGGGATGTTTTGTTTTTCCTTCAAAAGTAATAAAATATGTAAGTATTAATAAATATTTTACTTCAATGTCCAGACCAAAACAACTGTCTTTTCACAAACTGCTACACATAATGAAATGTATGATCACAAAAAATTAACTGATGCGATTTTCTACAGTCTGCAGGAGGGCGGGGCTTCTTCAAACCCCACCCACAGATATCCCACCCTCTAGTCCAGTCCAGAGACTGTAAACGTGCAATAGTTTTTAACCTATTGTGCGCGTCGTCAATGG
>NC_057933.1:84237048-84254548 GCF_018555375.3 Anguilla rostrata | reverse complement strand
GGACTGCCCAGTGATCACTCAGCTTCATACAGCAGAACCGCCCAGCGATCACTCAGCTTCATACAGCAGGACCGCCCAGCGATCACTCAGCTTCATACAGCAGGACCGCCCAGCGATCACTCAGCTTCATACAGCACGCCTGCCCAGCGATCACTCAGCTTCATACAGCACGCCTGCCCAGCGATCACTCAGCTTCATACAGCACGCCTGCCCAGCGATCACTCAGCTTCATACAGCAGGACCGCCCAGCGATCACTCAGCTTCATACAGCACGCCTGCCCAGCGATCACTCAGCTTCATACAGCAGGACCGCCCAGCGATCACTCAGCTTCATACAGCAGGACTGCCCAGCGATCACTCAGCTTCATATAGCAAGACTGCCCAGCGATCACTCAGCTTCATATAGCAGGACTGCCCAGCGATCACTCAGCTTCATACAGCACGCCTGCCCAGCGATCACTCAGCTTCATACAGCAGGACCGCCCAGCGATCACTCAGCTTCATAAGCAGGACTGCCCAGCGATCACTCGCTTCATACGCAGGACTGACCAGCGATCACTCAGCTTCATACAGCAGGACCGCCCAGCGATCACTCAGCTTCATACAGCAGGACCGCCCAGCGATCACTCAGCTTCATATGCAGGACTGGCCAGCGATCACTCAGCTTCATACAGCAGCCTGCCCAGCGATCACTCAGCTTCATACAGCACGCCTGCCCAGCGATCACTCAGCTTCATATGCAGGACTGCCCAGCGATCACTCAGCTTCATACAGCAGGACCGCCCAGCGATCACTCAGCTTCATACAGCAGGACTGCCCAGCGATCACTCAGCTTCATATTGCAGGACTGCCCAGCGATCACTCAGCTTCATATTGCAGGACCGCCCAGCGATCACTCAGCTTCATACAGCAGGACCGCCCAGTGATCACTCAGCTTCATACAGCAGGACCGCCCAGCGATCACTCAGCTTCATACAGCAGGACCGCCCAGTGATCACTCAGCTTCATATTGCAGGACTGCCCAGCGATCACTCAGCTTCATATTGCAGGACTGGCCAGCGATCACTCAGCTTCATACAGCAGGACTGGCCAGCGATCACTCAGCTTCATATTGCAGGACTGGCCAGGCTCTCTGGGCCTGAATACAGCCTGATGCAAACGCCCAATTTATTCTACATCATACTGTGTGTAAAATGGCAGGAGGAACACCTGGGATTCAAACCGGCAACCTCTTCAAGCAAAATTTCCTCATCACCCCCCCCCCCCCCCAGACTGCTGCCATAATCAAAAGAGGGAAGGTGATGTTTTGTGAAGCCCCCCCCCCCCCCCCCAACCTGCTTCTTTCAGAGAGAGTGCAAAATCAAAATTCTGAGGGGGTGAGAGAGGAGACAGAGGGAGCTCTCCCACACACGCACGCACACACACACACACACACACTCCTCTCTGCTCTGGTCAGGTCCCATGTTTATCTGCGTTTCCTGTTTAAATTTACCTTCATAGGACAGCTTGAACCCCAGGGACCCGCTGGTGTCATCCGTCCTGAAGTTGAGCCACATCTGGTGTCCCGTGCTGACCACCAGGTCCGGTGTGCTGGTGCCAGACAACCTGCAACAGAACCAGAACCAGCTCACAGCCTGCAACAGAACCAGAACCAGCTCACAGCCTGCAACAGAACCAGACCCAGCTCACAGCCTGCAACAGAACCAGAACCAGAACCAGCTCACAGCCTACAACAGAACCAGAACCAAACCCAGACCCAGCTCACAGCCTGCAACAGAACCAGAACCAGAACCAGAACCAGAACCAGAACCAGCTCACAGCCTGCAACAGAACCAGAACCAGCTCACAGCCTGCAACAGAACCAGACCCAGCTCACAGCCTGCAACAGAACCAGAACCAGCTCACAGCCTACAACAGAACCAGAACCAAACCCAGACCCAGCTCACAGCCTGCAACAGAACCAGAACCAGAACCAGCTCACAGCCTGCAACAGAACCAGAACTAGAACCAGACCCAGCTCACAGCCTGCAACAGAACCAGACCCAGACTCAGCCCACACCTCGCCCTTCACACTGCTGTCCAATGTCCAGTCACATCCAGGAAAGGCTTGGGTCTGCACTCAGTCTGCAGATCTCCAGAACTTTGATTTATATAGACACTGTAGCAGTCTGTCCGCCAGAGAAGCGGATTGGTCTCAGTCGCCCCGGAGAGAGATGGAGAGAGAGCGCACCGACACAAACACGAAATAAATAAAAAAACCAGCAGCTGCTCCCTTCCCCCTCACAGGTTCCAGGCGAAAACAAAAAACTAAAACAACAAGCTAGAATAACAAAGACAATATGAAGTAAAATGGTGCGACCACTTTCCCTTGCTCTGCCATAGTCCCCTGAATATTAAAACCAGATCCACAGGCCCACAACTCTGGATTTTATTCCTTCTTGAGAGCCATGTAGCCAACTTTGCCTGACCAAAAAGGAAGTTAAGCAACATGCTTTTTTCTTTTGTTCCTTTTGTGTACCTTGGCCCCAGTATGTACATCTCCACTGTAAGAACCGCTCCCATCCTCCCACAGAGCATGATAGGCAAAGTGAAAACAGAGAGAGAGAGAGAGAGATAGAAAGAAAGAGAGAGAGAAAGAAAGGTCCAAACAGATAATACTCACACATGAAATATGGTTTTCTGATCTCCTACAGAGCCTCCGTCTCCCACGGTTAGCGTGTCGTAGCCCCGCTCCAGCTCAAACTCCTCGAACATCAGCTTAATCACCTGTAAGGGACCAGCGTTACAGCGTTACAGTGTGTAACAGGACTGAGAGAGGTCAGTGTTACAGCGTTACAGTGTGTCACAGGAGTGAGAGAGACCAGCGTTACAGCGTTACAGTGTGTCACAGGACTGAGAGAGATCAGTGTTACAGCGTTACAGTGTGTCACAGGAGTGAGAGAGATCAGCATTACAGCATTACAGTGTGTCACAGGAGTGAGAGAGACCAGCGTTACAGCGTTACAGTGTGTCACAGGAGTGAGAGAGATCAGTGTTACAGCGTTACAGTGTGTCACAGGACTGAGAGAGATCAGTGTTACAGCGTTACAGTGTGTCACAGGAGTGAGAGAGATCAGTGTTACAGGGTTACAGGTGTAACGGGAGTGAGAGAGATCAGTGTTACAGCGTTACAGTGTGTCACAGGAGTGAGAGAGACCAGCGTTACAGCGTTACAGTGTGTCACAGGACTGAGAGAGATCAGTGTTACAGCGTTACAGTGTGTCACAGGAGTGAGAGAGATCAGCGTTACAGCGTTACAGTGTGTCACAGGAGTGAGAGAGACCAGCGTTACAGTGTGTCACAGGAGTGAGAGAGATCAGTGTTACAGCGTTACAGTGTGTCACAGGACTGAGAGAGATCAGTATTACAGCGTTACAGTGTGTCACAGAAGTGAGAGAGATCAGTGTTACAGGGTTACAGGTGTAACGGGAGTGAGAGAGATCAGTGTTACAGGGTTACAGGTGTAACGGGAATGAGAAAGATCAGTGTTACAGGGTTACAGGTGTAACGGGAATGAGAAAGATCAGTGTTACAGGTGTAACAGGAGTGAGAGAGATCAGTGTTACAGCATTACAGCGTTACAGGTGTGTCACAGGAGTGAGAGAGATCAGTGTTACAGGGTTACAGGTGTGTCACAGGAGTGAGAGAGATGAGTGTTACAGCGTTACGGTGTGTCAGGTGTGAGAGAGATCAGTGTTACAGCATTACAGTGTGTCACAGGAGTGAGAGAGATCAGTGTTACAGGGTTACAGGTGTAACAGGAGTGAGAGAGATCAGTGTTACAGCATTACAGTGTGTCACAGGAGTGAGAGAGATCAGTGTTACAGGGTTACAGGTGTAACAGGAGTGAGAGAGATCAGTGTTACAGCTTTAGTGTGTCACAGGAGTGAGAGAGATCAGTGTTACAGCATTACAGTGTGTCACAGGAGTGAGAGAGATCAGTGTTACAGCGTTACAGTGTGTCACAGGAGTGAGAGAGATCAGTGTTACAAGTGTAACAGGAGTGAGAGAGATCAGTGTTACAGGTGTAACAGGAGTGAGAGAGATCAGTGTTACAGGGTTACAGGTGTAACGGGAGTGAAAGAGATCAGTGTTACAGGGTTACAGTGTGTCACAGGAGTGAGAGAGATCAGTGTTACAGGTGTAACGGGAGTGAGAGAGATCAGTGTTACAGGGTTACAGGTGTAACAGGAGTGAGAGAGATCAGTGTTACAGGGTTACAGGTGTAACAGGAGTGAGAGAGATCAGTGTTACAGAAAAGGCTTTAACCCCCCCTCCCCCACCCAAACTGTTTCAGAAGAGCCTGACTTGTGTGTGCTATTAATCAGCAGCTCTAAGGATGTTTAATTAATGGTGTTCCTTCAGACACGCGGTGCGTCGGCTCTACGTATCAAACTCCACCATATGCTCGCATCTCAGCTCTGCATGAATAATTCATCCACAGCCAGCATTCAGACCCAGAGCTCTCACTGCAGCTTCAGGGCCAGGGAGGCTAATCAAACCCAGAACAAAACGTCACTTCTGGAAGCTTTAAAAACAACGGCACTACATGTGTAATGAGGCTCGCTGTACAACCTGCTGGCAGTGCTGAGCCCTATTCACACACACACACACACACGCACACACGCACATGCACACACGCACACATAAACACATGCACATACACACAGACGCACATAAACAGGAAGCATTCTTACATCCATTATCTAATCCACTTATTCCTGGTCAGGGTCACTGGGGGACTGGAGCCTATCCCAGCATGCAATGGGGGAGAGGCAGAAAAACACCCTGGACAGGACACTGCACGCACACACCATTCACTCACACACTCATACCTGAAGGCAATTTAGACTCTCCAATTGGCCCACCCTGCATGCCTTAGCACTCAGGGGGGACTTTGAACCAATTGGAAACCGCTGTGGACAACATCCGAAATCCACGTAGAAAGGCCCAGGCCGGACTGGAGCACAGAAAGGCCCAGGCCGGGCTGGAACACAGAAAGGCCCAGGCCGGACTGGAGCACAGAAAGGCCCAGGCCGGACTGGAACACAGAAAGGCCCAGGCCGGACTGGAACACAGAAAGGCCCAGGCCGGACTGGAACACAGAAAGGCCCAGGCCGGACTGGAACACAGAAAGGCCCAGGCCGGACTGGAGCACAGAAAGGCCCAGGCCGGACTGGAACACAGAAAGGCCCAGGCCGGACTGGAACACAGAAAGGCCCAGGCCGGACTGGAGCACAGGACCTTCCTGCTGTGAGGTGACAGTGCTATCCACTGCACCACCCAGTTTCACAGTTTAATGAATGTTTTAAACAGCCTGCTGGACACACGTGAGCCACCATGACCTCAGGCACTGTCAGCCCAAAGACGCAGATAAAAGACGAGTATTAAAATGTAAATCTAAAAGGGAAACTATTCCCTGTTCTAGCCCCGCAGGAAGGAAAAAAACAAAACAAATCAGACTCCTTCTGTCCCTGCACATTTTTTACAACGTAAATAAGTCATATAAACAGTAAGCATTTTATTTTAGTAAAAGTGAAAATAACTACGTCAACAGAAATAAGGACGGAGAGAAATAAGCAATGCTGTCTGAGTTCAGTCTGAAATTGGTTTCCGGGTTCCTGCACATTCTTATTGTTTATATAAATGCAAATAGATGCGTCTCCAGCAGTAAACGATCTGTGCAATGAAATCATCTGGGGGTTGCCGGAGGGTGGGGGGGGGTGAGGTGTCGGGCGTCACAGTGCCAGGGTAGTTTTCTCCTCACAGCAGGTCCGGCTGCATCGACAGACTGCAGGTGCTACTGACAGCGATACTAACAACGATACTCACAGAGCCACTGACAGTGCTACTGACAGTGATGCTGACAGCGCTACAGACAGTGATACTGACAGCAATAACGACAGGACATGACGGCAGCTGTCTGACAGGCTCTGACATGCACTCTGACAGCTTCTATGACAGCACATATCGCTGCATAACTGACGCATTACTCAGTTGGTTGACAGGTGGTTGTCGGCGTACTGCAGGTATCTCATGCAGCGATGCATGACACGCAGTGCTACTGACAGCGATACTAACAACGATACTCACAGAGCCACTGACAGTGCTACTGACAGCGATGCTGACAGCGCTACAGACAGTGTTACTGACAGTGCTACTGACAGCGTACTGACGGGTGCTACGGTGTGACAGCACTACTGACAGCACTACTGACAGCGCTACTGACGGCGCTGCTGACAGCGCTACTGACAGCACTACTGACAGCGCTACTGACAGCACTACTACAGCGCTACTGACAGCATTACTGACAGTGCTACTGACAGTGCTACTGACAGCGCTACTGACAGTGCTACTGACAGCACTACTACAGTGCTACTGACAGCATTACTGACAGCAAGCCCAATGGAGCGTGTGCGCTCATCCAGCGATGATGTCACACATGCCCGTCAATCAAACAAAAAGGGCGCGGTCAGCTCCTAAAACAACACCAGAGTGTTTGACTGTCACACAAGGCTATAAGCCTCGCCGCGTCATTTATCTGAAAGTCTAGCGGTGCGTGACGTCTGTCTGAGTGCGATATTCATTCTGCATCACCTCGGCAACCACATCAGCCGCTTAACTGTGACATTATACTGTTCGTGTGGCCTACTTTCACTTCAGAGTAAAGCCTGATATCTGCTAATCACAAGAGCAGATGGTCGATTGATTTCCAAACCCCCGATGTGCTTTTTGGGGTGAGGAATGGACAGTGGCTGAGTGTGATTACCGTTACTCTGGAACCAGAGGGAGCGACCGCTTTTCGAGAAAGCCTGGAGTCATCTCCACGCTCGCGTTCCTGTTTCACGCGATCCAGAGCCGTTCCAAAGTGATCCCGAGCGCCACAAAAGTGCCGCTTTCATAATTAAAAACTGTCCTATGAAACAGTAGATTAATCAGCTAATGGAGAAAACATGTTTTCGCACAGAGGGTGGATCCAAGCCACGAAGCTAGCTCTGGCACAAGTGAGGGATAGCTCTCCATCTCTCTCTCTCTCTCTCTCCCTCCCTCTATCCCCCTTCATCTCTCTCTCTCTCTCTCTCTCTCCCTCTATCCCCCTCCATCTCTCTCTCTCTCTCTCGCTCTCTCACTCTCTCTCCCCCTCCATCTCTCTTTCTCTCTCTCTCATTTCTGTCACACTGAGCGCAATCACCCATAAATTAACACAACTGCTCCCAGATTGGTAAGCGATTGTGGTGAACGCCCCGCTCCATGTGCCCTGTGGCCTGAGGGGGAGCAGCGCCCAGTGCGTCTGACGGTGATGCGGCACACAGCCCAAAGAGTCAAACCCCATTAATCTAAACGGCGCCAATGCAGAGGCTAACAGTCCTTCACCACAACAACCCAACGAGCCACGACACTAATGCAGAGGCCAGCGGTCCTTAACCACAACAACCCAACGAGCCACAGCGCTAATACAGAGGCCAGCGGTCCTTAACCACAACAACCCAACGAGCCACGGCATAATGCAGAGGCCAGCGGTCCTTAACCACAACAACCCAACGAGCCACGGCGCTAATGCAGAGGCCAACGGTCCTTAACCACAACACCCACAGCCACGGCACTAATGCAGAGGCCACGTCCTTAACCACAACAACCCAACGAGCCACGGCACTAATGCAGAGGCCAACGGTCCTTAACCACAACAACCCAACGAGCCACGGCGCTAATGCAGAGGCCAGCGGTCCTTAACCACAACAACCCAACGAGCCACGGCGCTAATGCAGAGGCCAACGGTCCTTAACCACAACAACCCAACGAGCCACGGCGCTAATGCAGAGGCCAACGGTCCTTAACCACAACAACCCAACGAGCCACGGCACTAATGCAGAGGCCAACGGTCCTTAACCACAACAACCCAAGCCACGGCGCTAATGCAGAGGCTAACAGTCCTTCACCACAACAACCCAACAGCCATGGCGCTAATGCAGAGGCCAACGGTCCTTAACCACAACAACCCAACGAGCCACGGCGCTAATGCAGAGGCCAACGGTCCTTAACCACAACAACCCAACGAGCCACGCGCTAATGCAGAGGCACGGTCTTAACCAACAACCCAACGAGCCATGGCGCTAATGCACAGGCCAACGGTCCTTAACCACAACAACCCAACGAGCCACGGTGCTAATGCAGAGGCCAACGGTCCTTAACCACAACAACCCAACGAGTCACAGCGCTAATGCAGAGGCCAACGGTCCTTAACCACAACAACCCAACGAGCCACGGCGCTAATGCAGAGGCAAACAGTCCTTAACCACAACAACCCAACGAGCCACAGCGCTAATGCAGAGCTACGTCCTTACCCAACAACCAACGAGCCACGCCTAATGCAGAGCCACCGTCCTTAACCACAACAACCCAACGAGCCACGGCCTAATGCAGAGGCCAACGGTCCTTCACCACAACAACCCAACGAGCCACGGCACTAATGCAGAGGCCAGCGGTCCTTAACCACAACAACCCAACAAGCCCATTAAAACCACAGCGCGCAGACGTACAGTCCACACTTCACCCTAAACAAGATTACCCCACGTGCACTGAACTCCACTCCTTTTCCATTACACACTTCTGTGTAATCACAGTTATGCTGCGTCCCGATGACCAACAATATTCCCAAAATTAACACTTAAAATGACATCAACTAGATTAATTCTGTTCAATTAAAGTCAATGACTCAACACCCTGTGATTAGATTGAATCTGGGCCTGAATCACTAAACTAAGCAACACAATAACAAACTTAAGGGGGGGGGGGGTGTAATAAAGCAAACTTATCAGATGTAAATCAATTCAGTTTATGAGACCGGCTTGCTGGAATAAACAAGCTGTGCATTAGAAAGTCACGAAACAAAACATGTGCAAATTGTGCCTTACATCATCCAGGGAACTGATGGGACTAATGGAAGAGCAGGAACGTGTACTTGATAATAATGAAAAGTTCATTTGAGTTCATTTCAGGAACAAAAATGCGGTAAGCAGTACAGGGAGGGGGGAGTGTGGTGAGCGGTGTGAGGAGAGGGGAACGTGGTGAGCGGTGTGGGGAGAGGAGAACGCTTCTTCACTGGCCCAAACTCTGTTCGTCATTCTAACCAAAGTTCCTTCGCTCCCTAAACCTGAACCATTCAAATTCTCCCTTCTCTCATTCTCTCTACCTCTCTTTTCCTCACACATACTATTCTTCCTCTCCTTATCTCCTTTTTATTTTTCTATCTCTCCCCTCTCCTCACTGCCTTTCTATCTGTCTCTTTCCCTCCACGTCTCGCGTTCTCTCTCTCCACATCCCTCTCTCTGCCACAAACAGGTGACAGTGACACGGGTGACACGGTCAGAGGGAGAAACCCATCACACAGGAAGCTGTAAAACACAAACTTCCTGTCTGAGAACAGGCAGCAGTGAAGCCATCTCCCCCGCCCGCTTACAGACACAGCATGCTTCACACCGCCGTTAGCACGTTAGCAGCCCTGCGCGGTAATCGCAGAGCGCTGGGGATGATGCCAGACACTGAGAGCACGGCGGAATCCTTCAGCTTTCTCAGAGCAGGGTTCCACTGGGGAATTTTATTACAGGAAATCCATTCATTTAAAAGTGGATGCCTGAGTTTTATACGATGAGGGGTTCAGAGCTTTGGAAAGACAGCTCTACAGGTTCAGTTTACTGGCCACACACAGTACAACAGGAGAGTCACTGACTATTTAACACCCTACAGGCCACACACAGTACTACAGGAGAGCCTGTGACTATTTTACACCCTACAGACCACACACAGTACTACAGGAGAGCCAGTGACTATTTTAAACCCTACAGGCAACACACAGTACTACAGGAGAGGCAGTGACTATTTTACACCCTACAGGCCACACAGTACTACAGGAGAGGCAGTGACTATTTTACACCCTACAGGCAACACACAGTACTACAGGAGAGCCAGTGACTATTTTATACCCTACAGGCCACACAGTACTACAGGAGAGGCCGTGACTATTTTACAACCTACAGGGCACACACAGTATTACAGGAGAGCCAGTGACTATTTTACGCCCTACAGGCCACATAGTACAACAGGAGAGGCAGTGACTATTTTATACTCTACAGGACACACAGTACTACAGGAGAGGCAGTGACTATTTTACACCCTACAGACCACACACAGTACTACAGGAGAGCCAGTGACTATTTTACGCCCTACAGGCCACACAGTACTACAGGAGAGGCAGTGACTATTTTACACCCTACAGGCCACACACCGTACTACAGGTGTGGCTTCCACCAGCCATTTTACCTTAAAGGGGTCAGTCGCTGTGATGACCCAGGAGCAGTTGGCGTTGTTGTCGTACTGGACGGGGAAATTTGGAGAAGTGAGTATTCCCCGAGGACCCTGGAGCTGTCCACCACACATGGGTGCTGAAAGAGAAGGATGTGGAGAGGGAGAGAGAGAGAGAGAGAGAGAGAGAGAGTGAGAACAGCTTTAGGAACATGTCCCCAAAATTTCCAGCAGAATCTTCAGAATACAGAAAATAAAGGAGCTTTCCATAAGAAATGAGGACAGACACAAAACCTAATGGAACTGTTCATTAAACCTAATTCTGAAATGACACAACACAAACCCAGGGAGTTCTCCATCAAAAGCTAGTGCTGAAACACATGACACAAAACAAACCCATGGAGCTGTCCAACAAAAGCCAGTGCTGAAACACATGACACAAAACACAAACCCATGGAGCTGTCCACTGAGAGCTAGTGCTGAAATAACACAACACAATGCCTATTGAGCTGTCCATTGAAAGCTAGTGCTAAAACAACGTAAGACAAAACCCATGGAGCTGTCCATCAGAATCTAGTTCTGAAACGATGCATAACACAAAACCCATGGCATTATCAATGGAAAGCCAGAGCAGATGCAATGCATAACACAAAACCCGATGGAGCTGTCCTGTCGAAAGCTAGTTCTAAAACATTACATAATGCAAAACCCACAGAGCTCTCCACTGTAAACAAGTGCTGAAGCTGTCAGCAATAAAAACACCACAGAATTGTCCTCTGCACTGCAGGTACCCCCAGCCTCCTGGACCTGCCCCTGACACAAAGGATCTATGGCTCCTGGACCTATCTATGGTAATCTCTATGAGTACAGATGTCATTTTATCAACATTTTAACTATGTTATTCTCTATGAGTAAAGACATGAATACTTTATCTACAGTTGTGTTGGTCTTGACTGTGAGTGCAGATAGGAAACTATCTACATCTGCAGATAGGACATCAGCTTCCTCGGGATTTCCCTCTGGATACACATGAAGGACATCAGGACTGATACATCAGGACTCTGCGCTGCAGCTGGCAGGCTTTCAGCTATTCAGAGCGGATCGCGACACAGAGGGCTCCGGCAAAATGAAAGGTGGAGGTATTTGTTTTTATACAAACAGTGGCTGGTGTAAAGATGTTACAGTGATTATGCAGCACTGTTCTCCTGTTCTGGAAACTTTTTTCATTAACTGCAAACCCTTCTACTCCCCCCGCGAGTTCGCTTCATTCATTCTGGTCGGTGTTTACATTCCACCGCAAGCCCTCGTGCAGGAGGCACAGCGTACGCTCGCCGACCAGATACTGTGTGTGGAGCGGACAAACCCGGACTCTTTCGTTATCGTCCTCGGCGACTTTAACAAAGGGAATCTCAGCCACGAACTGCCTAAATACCACCAGTTGATTAAATGCCCGACCAGAGAGGAGAACACTTTAGATCACTGCTACAGTACAATCAACCGTGCCTATCACGCCGTCCCCGCGCTGCACTGGGACACTCTGACCACATCATAGTCCACCTGATTCCTGCATACAGGCAGAAATTAAAACTCTGCAAACCTGTTGTGAGGACATCTAAGAAGTGGACCAGTGAAGCTATGGAGGATCTTCGCACGTGCTTGGACTGCACTGACTGGGATGTTTTCAGGACTGCTACCATCAGTCTGGATGAGTACACAGAGGCTGTGACATCATACATCAGCTTCTGTGAGGACAGCTGTGTACCATCACGCACCAGGGTTATCTACAACAACGACAAACCCTGGTTTACAGCTAAACTCAGACAGCTAAGGCTGGCAAAGGAGGAAGCATTTAGGAGTGGGGACAAGGACCGGTTTAAAGAGTCTAAATACAGGTTTAGCAAGGCGGTGAGAGATGCTAAACGACTGTACTCTGAGAAACTCCAACAGCAGTTCTCAGAAAACAACTCGGCCTCTGTCTGGAAGGGCCTCAGACAGATCACCAACTACAAACCGAAAGCCCCCCACTCCACTAATGACTTGCGCCTGGCCAACGACCTGAATGAGTTTTACTGCCGATTTGAAAGACAATGGGACAGTCCTGACACCATCCCCATTCACCAGCTCCAGACCACCAGCTCCTCCTCCCCCATCTCAGCAGGAGCCCGGGCCTCTCTACAATCACCCACCTCAGAGGCCCCCTCCCCCTCCCCTATCACAATGACGACTCTCTCCCTCCTGGAGAGGGACGTTAACAGACTATTCAAGAGACAGAACCCCCGCAAAGCAGCTGGACCAGACTCTGTCTCTCCCTCCACCCTGAAGCACTGTGCCGATCAGCTGTCTCCGGTGTTCACAGACATTTTTAACACCTCACTGGAGACATGCCACGTACCAGCCTGCTTCAAGACCTCTACCATTATCCCCGTCCCCAAAAAAACAAGGACCGCAGGACTCAATGACTACAGACCCGTCGCCCTGACCTCTGTGGTAATGAAGTCTTTTGAGCGCCTTGTACTGTCCCACCTCAAAACCATCACGGACCCACTCCTGGACCCCCTGCAGTTCGCATACAGAGCCAACAGGTCTGTGGACGATGCTGTAAACATGGCCCTCCACTTCATCCTCCAGCACCTGGACACTGCAGGAACCTATGTCAGGATCCTGTTTGTGGACTTCAGCTCCGCCTTCAATACCATCATCCCGGCTCTACTACAGGACAAGCTTTCCCAGCTGCACGTGCCTGACTGCACCTGCAGGTGGATCACCGACTTCCTGTCTGACAGGAAGCAGCACGTGAAGCTGGGGAAACACGTCTCCGACTCCCGGACCATCAGCACCGGCTCCCCTCAAGGCTGCGTCCTTTCTCCTCTACTCTTCTCCCTGTATACCAATAGCTGCACCTCCAGTCATCAGTCAGTCAAGCTCCTGAAGTTTGCAGACGACACCACTCTCATTGGACTCATCTCTGGTGGGGATGAGTCTGCCTACAGGAGAGAGATTGAACATCTGGTGTCCTGGTGCAGCCATAACAACCTGGAGCTCAACGCCCTAAAGACAGTAGAGATGGTAGTGGACTTCAGAAGGAACGCAGCCCCACCCGCCCCCATCACCCTGCATGACTCCCCAGTCGACACTGTGGAGTCCTTCTGCTTCCTGGGCACCATCATCACCCAGGACCTCAAGTGGGAGCTGAACATCACCTCCCTCACCAAGAAGGCTCAGCAGAGGATGTACTTCCTGCGGCAGCTGAAGAAGTTCAACCTGCCAATGACAATGATGGTGCACTTCTACACTGCCATCATTGAGTCCATCCTCACCTCCTCCATCACCATCTGGTACGCTGCTGCCACTGCCAAGGACAAGGGCAGACTGCAGCGTATCATTTGCGCTGCTGAGAGGGTGATTGGCTGCAATCTGCCATCCCTCCAGGACCTGCACACCTCCAGGGCCCTGAGGCGGGCAGGAAAGATTGTGGCCGACCCCTCCCACCCTGGACACAAACTCTTTCAAACACTCCCCTCCGGCAGGAGGCTGCGGTCCATCAGGACCAAAACCTCACGACACAAGAACAGTTTTTTCCCGACTGCAGCTGGCCTCATCAACAAGGCCCGGGACCCCCACTGATACTGTACTGTTATCCTGACCCCCACGGACACCAAACAGACAGCACCTGTACTCATAACACTTTATCCCCTTGCACTATTGTTTATTGTTTACTGTTTACCGTTTGCACTATGTTTATGTTATTTTATGTCTGTTATGTTTTTATTGCACTATGTTTATTCCATTTTATTTATCTTATTTTATGTTCACTGTTATGCACCACCTGACCAAAACAAATTCCTCGTATGTGTAAACCTACTTGGCAATAAAACCTGATTCTGATTCTAAAACCTGATTCTGATTCTGAAACATGGTGTGCCTAGTGTTCTCCCTCCACCATCAGGACCGCATAATGAAGGGAGAACTTCCTGTGGATACTGAAGATCCAGCTCTTCAGACTGCTCCACTGCCCCCCCCCCCCCATCCCCACTCTGTAGCAGGAGACTGAAGACCCAGCTCTTTAGACTGTTCAAGGGTTGGGTAGCATAGATAGCCAGTACTGTGGTGATGCAGCATTTTTACTCATTGGTCTGGGAATATGATTCATTTTAACGACCTGAATGTACTCCTGCATCGTAGGCTGATCTACATTAGACTGTCTGCAAATTGAATGCAATGTAATAATATCTATGGTTCTTTGTTTAGCACATACTGAACAATAGATATTCTGTACATCCCAGGTCACATCTTTCAATCCTACAACTGAAAGTTTCCAGCTGTAGCTGCATGTTGTTGTTTTTTTCACTTTCTCCACCTGCTGTACTGCTGCCGGTGAAGTGGAGTGAATATTCTATCAGTGAGGATTGGGTAAATTGATTTTCAGATCTCCAAATAAAGCAAGAAACCTTTTGTGCACTTCTTTTTTTTATTTTTTCTTCGAAAGGTGTCAATATTATTCAAATGATTCTGCGAAGCGAATAGAGAACAAAGGGAAAATTAGCCGGCCAGGATCTTTTGTTCTGACCCCTCTCCCCGGACTCAGAAAAAAACAGAACATGTGTTGCTCATTCTTACCTGCAGCCGTACCTGACTGCTCCCTCTCTCATTATACCCCACCGCACAGGCGGCGGGGGCCAGAGGGGCCAAGCGGACCGCTGGTTAAAAATGGCCGCCTGACGTCACAACCCAATTACAGCATCCTGCTGAGGCAGCGCGGCGCTAACAGCGCTAACAGCACAGCGCGGCGCTAACAGCACAGCGCGGCGCTAACAGCACAGCGCGGCGCTAACAGCGCTAACAGCACAGCATGGCGCTAACAGCACAGCGCAGCGCTAACAGCACAGCGCGGCGCTAACAGCACAGCGCGGCGCTAACAGCGCTAACAGCACAGCGCGGCGCTAACAGCGCTAACAGCACAGCGCGGCGCTAACAGCGCTAACAGCACAGCGTGGCGCTAACAGCGCTAACAGCACAGCGCGGCGCTAACAGCGCTAACAGCACAGCGCGGCGCTAACAGCGCTAACAGCACAGCGCGGCGCTAACAGCACAGCGCGGCGCTAACAGCACTAACAGCACAGCGCTGCGCTAACAGCGCTAACAGCACAGCGTGGCGCTAACAGCGCTAACAGCACAGCGCGGCGCTAACAGCGCTAATGCTGCACAGAGGCTAAGAGCCCCTCTCAGGACCAGGAACCTCGCCGGGAGACTGACAAAGGTCAGAGATACAGCTGAGATACAGAGCTGTGCGTGTGTGTGTGTGTGTGTGTGTGTGTGACTGTGAGTGTGTGAGTGACTGTGAGTGTGTGTGTGTGCATGTATATGTGCGTGTGTGTGTGTGTGACTGTGAGTGTGTGTGTGTGTGTGTGACTGTGTGTGTGTGTGTGTGTGAGGGGGGGGTGAGTCTGTGTGTGAGTGACTATGTGTTTGTGTGTGTGTGTGTGTGTTAGAGTATGTGTGTGTCTACATTAATTTGACTGCCCGCATGTGTGCTTAAGTGAACAGCATATTATCATAAGGAAGGAAAATAAATTCAAAACCTCTTTTAATTGTGAAGATGACTGCAGCCAGGTTGGTGTGTGTGTGTCTCTGTATATTAGTATGTGTGTATGTGTATATTAGTGTGTATGCAATGAGTCAGATGTACTTATCCCTTAATCCATCAGCACCATTTTATGCAGCAATGATGGATGGCAGTTAACTTCATGGCATTTAATGCTAAGATGCTGCTGCACTGCTATTTCCATAATTCATAGCTTAGCATATTATCCACTGAATTAATGAGGAGCTTTTGAGTTACAACTAGCCATTTGGTTTTCGTTGGATGGATAAAACAGAAAAACAGCACAGTAACTCTTCCCTGGTCTACTGTGGAGAGGAGTACAGAAGCACCTTTAAATCGCACCCCACCCCCCCCTCCAACCCACCACCCCCCAATCAGCACTGAAGAGGAGGGGGGAGTGCAAGGTGAGGAGTTATAGCCAATCACAGCCTTCGCAAAACAAACAGAAACCTCTTTCTCTGCGGCCAAACCCATCCAGAGATCGGACGCAGGAAAACAAAAGGCTCTATTAAAGGAAACCCTGTTCAGGGAAACATGCAGAAGCCTGGATTCAGTCAGCTTTTACCCTTAATTTAATTTCCACTTACCAATAAAAGCAAGCAATCTTTTTTTAGAGTTTATTTCAGTGATTGCTGAATTGTGCTTGTAAAGAGGGAAAAAAACGTATATTTGTGAGTGGAGTGAAGTGCCAGTGCTGGAAGGATTCTGGCTACAGTCCCTGAGTGATCGCTTTAATCGTTCTTCACAGCACGGGCCTGTGGAACCCCACATCCAACACATCACAATCTCTCTCTCTCTCTCTCTATCTCTCTCTCTTTCCTCTCTCTCTATCTATCTCTCTCTCTGCCTCTCTCTCTCTATCTCACATATTCTCTCTGTCTGTCTCTGCCTCTCTCTCTCTCAAATTCAAATTCAAATTCAAATAAGCTTTATTGGCATGGTAAGGGTACATTTACATTGCCAAAGCATACACTGACGTGACAAACATAACAGATAGGTAATAACAATTTAACTACAATAAACAGAACAAAATCCAGAAGACGGAAATAAAATTCTACATCTAGAAGATAACGCAGACAAAATGGCGATGAACTATAACTTTGCTTTTTGGTGTCAATGTTACTCCCTGTCCTTCAGTCTGTGGCAAGTGGCAATGTATTGTGCTGCCAAATCCACACATTCCCATCTCTCTCTCAAAAGGAATGGCAGCTTCTCTGTCTCAGAGCATCTCAAATTGTGGGCAGATTTCTTGCATTTTGAGGAAGAACAGCGACCTTGCCTCTCTGTATTTCTCACATTTCGTGAGGAAATGAAGCTCTGTCTCCACCTCTTCAATGTTACAAAGTAAGCACAACCTGTCCTCTCTGGGCAGCCAGGTCTGCCGGTGTCTAGCTGTCTCAATAGCCAGGTTGTGTTCACTGATTCTATCTTGTCAATATTTATCTTGTTTTTAAATCTTTCACTGTGGTCAGGTAATCTGCCACAGTATACTCTCTTTTTAGGGCCTGATAGCACTCTAATTGGCTTTGTGTTCTTGTTTGTGCATCCCAATGCGTGATG
>NC_057933.1:84207048-84224548 GCF_018555375.3 Anguilla rostrata | reverse complement strand
CTCTCATTTTAGATTAAAGCTAAGGTCAACCAAACACCACACGTTTGTAATAATACACATCTTTTGGCTACACGGCATTACCCTAAAGCAATATTGGCAACTCCGCATGAGTTCCTGGTTAACATCCTCTGCAAACTTTTTTGTCTTTTATGCAGTCAAGGAGCAGGTAGTTTCAGACAACCTGACTTTTGTACATGATAAAATATGGAATTTATTACTCCAAAGGCATATCCACTCACTCACTCATACACTCACTCGCTAATTAGCATCACTGATATCAAAGCCATTGATCTGAAATTCACCACTAATCTGTGTTCTCTGATCTTGCCGCCACTGATCTCAAATGCACCACTCACTAATTAGCATCACTGATATCAAAGCCACTGACCAGAAAATCACCAGTAATGTCAGTGATGGCTCTGAGACCGCGTGGTCAACCGCGGATGATCTATTCATGATGACACACACAGCAGCCGCCACAGAGCATCACAATGAGCCCGTGTGGACGAGAGTTTAGCAGGAAGAGAGGCGTTTTCAACAAGTGTCTGTACTTCAGGATTAATTTGATTTTTTAATGAATACTGAGACAGAAGTAGCTCAGCAGCACAGGAAAACAGCCGGGCAGCCCTCAGAATACTGGATACGCGTTCACTTTAGAATGTGGGGGAGAGAGAGAGAGAGAGAGAGAGAGAGAGAGAGAGAGAGAGAGAAGGAGAGAGACGGCAAGATACAGAAAGAGAGAGAGAGGGAAGAGAGAAAGAGCGAGGCAGAGGGAGAGAGTGAGGAGGGAGAGAGAGAGACAGAGAGAGGGAAGAGAGAAACAGCAAGCCAGAGTGTGTGTGAGAGAGAGAGAAACAGTGAGAGAGAGAGAGATAAAAAGCCCCTCACAAATTAAGACCTGTTTTCTCATCAATATGTCTCCATGGCTGTTGCTTTTTACAGCCCAGATCCCCATCACTAAATCACAACCATTACCAGATGACTGCAGGAAACCAATAAAACTAATGAGCTCCATCCCTCCCTCCTCTCTACTATCAGACTCTCCATCCCTCTCTCCTCTCCTCTACTATCAGACTATCAAACCCCCTCTCCTCTCCTCTCCTCTCCTATCAGACTCTCCATCCCCCTCTCCTCTCCTCCACACTCTGGGCTCTGCTCAGTCACCTGGCACATGCCCTCTGAGGCAGAGACACACAGTCAGACAAACAAACGTCCTACAAGTACCGCCTCAAACTCACGCTGACCTCGCTACCCCTCTCACCATCTCCCCCAAAACCACACTCTGTCCACCCAATTTCCCGAAGGTCACAAAAACACGTTACACGGAAGTTCTCAGTCAGCTCAGTTTGAAAAACAAACAAACAAACAAACAAACAAAAGACAGGGTCAGTACGCGTTCCATTATTACCGGCTAGCGCAATTTAACGGTTGCAAGTGGATTCTGTTCGTGAGCACTGAGTCTCCGAAGGTGAGCGGTTTTCCGTGTTTCCCTCCCTCTCTCCGTCCCGCCCCGGGGTCGCGGTAATTAAAGAGCACAGAGCGCTCGTGTCGGGACTCCCGGGAGCGCGTCTCCTCCGTCTCTCCGCTCCAGGCCTGGGCAGGACCGCCGGGGGGGACTCTGACCTGCTCCTGCTCCGTCTCTCCGCTCCAGGCCTGGGCAGGACCGCCGCGGGAGACTCTGACCTGCTCCGTCTCTCCGCTCCAGGCCTGGGCAGGACCGCCGGGGGAGACTCTGACCTGCTCCTGCTCCGTGTCTCCGCTCCAGGCCTGGGCAGGACCGCCGCGGGAGACTCTGACCTGCTCCGTCTCCGTCTCTCCGCTCCAGGCCTGGGCAGGACCGCCGCGGGAGACTCTGACCTGCTCCTGCTCCGCTCCAGGCCTGGGCAGGACCGCCGGGGGGGACTCTGACCTGCTCCGTCTCTCCGCTCCAGGCCTGGGCAGGACCGCCGGGGGAGACTCTGACCTGCCCCGTCTCCGTCTCTCCGCTCCAGGCCTGGGCAGGACCGCCGGGGGAGACTCTGACCTGCTCCGTCTCTCCGCTCCAGGCCTGGGCAGGACCGCCGGGGGGGACTCTGACCTGCTCCGTCTCTCCGCTCCAGGCCTGGGCAGGACCGCCGGGGGAGACTCTGACCTGCTCCGTCTCTCCGCTCCAGGCCTGGGCAGGACCGCCGCGGGAGACTCTGACCTGCTCCTGCTCCGTCTCTCCGCTCCAGGCCTGGGCAACGCGGACCCGCCGGGGGGACCCTGACCTGCTCCGTCTCTCCGCTCCAGGCCTGGGCAGGACCGCCGGGGGAGACTCTGACCTGCTCCGTCTCTCCGCTCCAGGCCTGGGCAGGACCGCCGCGGGAGACTCTGACCTGCAGGCGACCTGCCGCAGGCCCGGGAGCAGCGGAGTGAATTAAGCAGCGCTCGGTCGACCGCTCGCGGCGAGAAAAACGCTTCCCCGGAGACCAATCACACGCACTCCTGCCCGCGGAGAAATTACGCTCATACTCCCGCCGTCCCTGTGACTTCCCCCCACGGTCTCACACACAGACCGGCTCGGGCGGCCCGTTACGGTAATGCAGCTAAAACCCTCAGCACCTACAGCTCATGGTGGTAATGCACTGATGCAGGGCTAGTGATGTAGCAGAAATGCTGATTAAGAGGTCATAATGTGGCAGTAATGCTGATTAAGAGGTCATAATGTGGCAGTAATGCTGATTAAGAGGTCATAATGTGGCAGTAATGCTGATTAAGAGGTCATAATGTAGCAGTAATGCTGATTAAGAGGTCATAATGTGGCAGTAATGCTGATTAAGAGGTCATAATGTGGCAGTAATGCTGATTAAGAGGTCATAATGTGGCAGTAATGCTGATTAAGAGGTTGTAATGTAGCAGTAATGCTGATTAAGAGGTCATAATGTGGCAGTAATGCTGATTAAGAGGTCATAATGTGGCAGTAATGCTGAGTAAGAGGTCATAATTTGGCAGTAATGCTGATTAAGAGGTTGTAATGTGGCAGTAATGCTGATTAAGAGGTTGTAATGTGGCAGTAATGCTGATTAAGAGGTCATAATGTGGCAGTAATGCTGAGTAAGAGGTCATAATGTGGCAGTAATGCTGAGTAAGAGGTCATAATGTGGCAGTAATGCTGATTAAGAGGTCATAATGTGGCAGTAATGCTGATTAAGAGGTCATAATGTGGCAGTAATGCTGATTAAGAGGTCATAATTTGGCAGTAATGCTGATTAAGAGGTTGTAATGTGGCAGTAATGCTGATTAAGAGGTCATAATGTGGCAGTAATGCTGATTAAGAGGTTGTAATGTGGCAGTAATGCTGATTAAGAGGTCATAATTTGGCAGTAATGCTGATTAAGAGGTTGTAATGTGGCAGTAATGCTGATTAAGAGGTCATAATGTGGCAGTAATGCTGATTAAGAGGTCATAATGTGGCAGTAATGCTGATTAAGAGGATGTAATGTGGCAGTAATGCTGATTAAGAGGTCATAATGTGGCAGTAATGCTGATTAAGAGGATGTAATGTGGCAGTAATGCTGATTAAGAGGTCATAATGTGGCAGTAATGCTGATTAAGAAGTTGTAATTTGGTGGTAATTAAGATCTAGCGATATGTCGATATCTTGATATTTTTTACATTGAGCTCATATCAATATTGACAATAAGACAATTTCACGAATATTTAAACTATCCAATATATAGCATACAGCATAAATGTCGTTTCGCAACAATCCTAATCATAAACGAATAACGACAACACTGCGGGTTCATTCCCTGTCCCAACCAAATACAATCCGGGCATCACTGGCGCATGCCACGGATCGTTTTTATTTGCATAGCTAGCTAGCTAACTAACCAACTAGCGCTAGCTTGATGGCCAACAGCCAGACTTTTTACATTCAAAAGACTTGAATGTTACTCATGATAACGCTCCCAAATGCTCACTGTGTTCTGGGGGTATCAGGAATGAACAGGCAAAGACCACTGCCCATGAAATAACAGCAGTCTTCACATCTTTTGCTTTCGATCCTAACACAGCTAAGTTCAGTGAGTGCTTAAAACAGAATCCAAGCCAACTCATCCTGAAATAAACATAGCCTGCTTTTCTCGCTTATTTCATAACCTCAAAAGCATAATCCTCCTACTCATAAAAAAAACTAGGGCAATGAAAAATAAAAGAGCAACATACCCAAGAGGCTGGGTTTTACTTTAGCTGTTTTAAGAGTAGAAGTGGCACGGTGACAGTGATTGGCAGCTTCTCATTATCAGTAATTTGCCCCAATGGTCAGAATAAAACCATCACATACACCGTAAATGTGTAAAAAAAGCTCAGCTTCGTAGTGTTTCAGTTCCAGTCTACATATGATCAAATGCCATTGAATATACTCAGTCATTTAGACACTTTCCATCAATATACTGATATTGAAAAAACATCACGATGTTGCTGGACCTTGGTGGTAGTGTTGATTTAGAGGCTGTTATTTGGTTTTAGTGCTGATTAAGAGGTTCAAAATGGAACTCATTCCTAAAATTTCTTAAAAAATGTAGGTTATTATATTCTGTGTTAATCTCCGGTGCAACCTGTATTTCATTGGTCAAAACCAAATCTGCCGAACCTGCAAAGGGCCAACTGAAGTGATGTCGTTGGGGTACAGTGATTTTATTCAGCTAACATTTTAAAAGAGCTCACACTGACAGAAGTGTAGTGTTTGGTATTTCTTATGCAGGCAACGTGGTGATGCACGTTTTAGTGTGGACTGTGGGCTGGCAGTCAGAACCACTTGTGTTCAGAAATTAAACTGTTCACAGCAAAACAAAATGCTATTATTTTTCAGTTTATAAATTTGGGACCAGTAAGTATGAATATCTTTCAGCACAATGAACAATTTAAATGCAAGAGGAAAGTCACTGCGCAGTGAATTTAACCTCTGTATGTTTATATGTGTTTATATTACTGCAGGCTATTCTAGTCCATATTACAAAGTGTTCCTGGAAGAGCCAGTGAATGATTATTGAATTGCATATTCCAGCATTAGAGACAACAGCCAATTTAGCCATGCAGACAGATCTGAGCATAAACAGCCGAAGCGACTGTGTGGCCAACCAGCAGCGGCTCTAGAACGACAGCTCTTTCAGGGATACTGAGGCATTCATCACTGTGCGACGCACACGGTAATTATTTAAAGAACCGCACTTCATTTGAGGTGTTTTACATTTTTTGATACATCTATATTAGAAAAAACGATCCTCTCTAAGAGCTGGACTATCTGGTGTAATGGACGGACACAGCGCTGGTACATTTCACTTAATGTGCAGCGATTTCACGCAGACGAAGGAGCCGCTTTAACCTCAGATAAGCCACACAAAAGAGAGGGCGGGAAGCCTGTCTCTACAGATAATACTTTCACACATATTACGCTCCTACACTTTAAACATCACATCAGTCATTTCCCTTTTTTTTTTTTCCACAGAAACAATTTCTGCTTCACCAGAGAAGCGAGGCGCAAGGGCAATCCACTCAGACTGCAGGAGAGCTTTCACAGGTCATCCTTCACAGTTTCAACAGCTCCCACGGTGCGTTTCCACAGGGCTCAGCCCCAGAACACCATGCAGGGTCTCATGGGTAATCACACAGGCATAACCACACAACAGCAGACCCATGCTAAACGTGCTAATCGTGCTAAGCGTGCTAGCGTGTGATTAAACGCCGCCATCGCCGTTCCAGGGGAGGTGTAACAGCCACTCACAGTGGGCCATTGCCTGATAATGACACCCAGCATAGCAACCGTTACCGGGGAGCGGTGAAGCATTACATCACGTTCTATTGTTTTTACACGAGTGCCTCAGGCAGATCTGTCTAACATTGTTCCCTGGCCAGTGAGTGTATGCGCACCATCACTAAAACCCCAACGTTAGCGATGCCAACCCAAAACCAGGATGCACACAACAAACATCCCAAAAAACCCATTAAAACAATGACACAGTAACCCTAACCAGTAACCAGGGAGAGAGGGGAGCCCCACTTCCTGTCCTCTACCTCCCTGCAGTCCTGGGGATTGCGTTACAAAGTTCAAAAGTTTTCACCTTAATAGTTTGAGCAAATTTGAACGATGTCAGAGAGCATTTTCACCCAGCTGGAGCCAGCATCTACCTGAGAGCACCCTTCACCAAGGGAATCTGCGCATTTCCAGACGCAGTGGTTTTCTGCAGACACGTCTGAATCCTGTCAGTGGTCCAGTGCTGGGCGCTTCGGTGTCGAGGTTCTCATTCACAAGACAAGGCAGCTTTTGATTATTTTCTCCACACAGAGGGAGGTGTGAGCCAGGTGTGGGTTAGCTGAAAACAGCTGAGAACGAGGAGAGAGGGACACATTCTCAGGGACACAGTAACCTGCTAGCCGAGAGGATGGGCATGGATGCCAGTACACCATGTCCACACTGAGCCAATCACAGCGTCTGCATCAGACCCACATTTAAACAGCTTCTATTGTCAAACAGCCTCAGATTTCCAGCCTCCTCCACCTACCCACGCTCACAGAGTCGCGGCCTCGATGCTGCCCCCTACTGGTGACAGGAACACACTCGCTGTCCCGCCGGAGGGAAAGGCTGGAAACCGTCTGCTGCACCGCGGCGCTGACCGCTGACCGCACGTGAAACGCCCAGAAGGTCACTACCAGGCCGCTCTCCCTGGTTTTACAGACCGGTCTTCATCAGACCCTGCTCCTCTCTGCTTACGGCCCTCCAGGCGGCCTGTACGCGAGCGGGGAAAGAGCAGCGCGCAGAAACAGCCGCGTGTGTTTGAGCGGGAAAAACCTCCCCACGGCAGCGCCAACACGCGCCAGACTGACCCTCACCCGCCAGGAGCTCAGCCGCCAAAACACGAGCAGGGGCACAAGAACAAGCAGCCAATCGCCTTCCTCCCAGCCATTTCAGCCCTGTTAGACGGGATTGGTTTTACCCAATGACGTCCTGTAATTGGCCTTATTACCCATTACTCCTGTCATTTTAATGACAATCTGCCATGTGGCTAATATTTTCCTGGCTGCTAAGTAAATTTCCCGAACTGAATTACCAACTGTTTATTTTGGGAAAAATCTAGGTAACCAAGGTCCCCTGGTACAGTATTACGAGTCCCGCATGAATAGACATCTCAGTAATTTAAGAAGGTAATTTATTTTTGCTGCACTTCTTGTGTGGTGTAACAGTCACTTCCAATGTCTTGTTTTCTTTTCTAGTTTCTTTTCAAAAGCTATGTATAATTGTCTATTGCTGTGAAATGTGCTTCTTTTTTTAGCTACCGGAAGTTTTGATGTCTAACATCTGGGACATGGTCAGTAATTAGGGTGGAGTCACTGTTGATTTTTTTCATCCTGTCAGAAAGCTTGGCTGGAATTACCCACATAATGAATAAAAAATACACTAGGGCCTCCTGAGATAAACAAGAACGAACAATAAACTACAACTCCCTACCACCCCGTGTGGTTAAACACTACAGCACTAATCCTCTATGGCCCTGCATGGTTAAAATCTACAACACTAATCCCTCCCACCTCCATGTGTGTTTAAAAACTACAACACTAATCCCCTACCACCTAGTGTGGTTAAAAACTACAGTACTAATCCCTTACCACCCTGTGTGATTAACCACCACAACGCTAATCCCCAACGACCTTGTGTGTTTAAAAACTACAACACTAATCTCCAGCACCATGTGTGGTTCCTGGCTCAGTCATAATGACCCGTTACAGAAGTATTTGGGCTTTGTAAATAAATGACTAAAGTAATAAAGCAAATAACTTGTGAAGGTCACAGCGACGGGTGTCTCTGCAAACAAGCTCGTCCCCCAGACTCATTATAACGAACGATAAAAAGAATCCAAAAAAACCCGGCATATTAGAGGACCAGCATCTCTCGGCCTCAGATCAACCCAGCCGCCCAGAGAAGCGCTGAAAACCCTCTCCTCTCAGATTCCCGTAATTGCACCAGCAGCAGAACGCGACAGGACCGTTTGCAACTTTTATCTTCTCATAAAAGTATCTACGGGCCCTGTTCCACTTTGTTCCATCGCTGTTTGAAGGTTCTTTGTCCTCCTAATGATTAATATGCATGAACATGCACTCCTTACAATATTACTTACGTAACATCTCACCATATGCACTGTAAGGCATTTCTATAGGTAATTACATGGATCTCTATCTCTGTCACACGCGCACACACACACGCACACACATGCACACACACACACACACAGTCACACGCACACACATACACACACACAGTCACGCACACACACGCTCACTCACAAGCTCACTCACACACACACACAGTCACATGCACACACACACACACACACAATCACATGCACACACACAGTCACGCGCACACACACACACACGCTCATTCACACACACACAGTCATACACACACACACACAAGCACACACACATGCTCACTCACACACACAAGCACACACACACGCTCACTCACACACACACACACGCACACACACACAGTCAGTTCCAACGCTACAGAAAGGCATTAAAGTTTGTCCTGTAGGGAAAGTACAAAGGCATCTCTGAGAGGTGGTGATGAGGCTTTATGGGAGTCAGAAGCTTACATATGTTGCTGTGATCTGACCCCGGGCAGGGGGAGCAGGGGATATTTTATGTGTGTAATTAAAAGCAGCTTTTCCCTGTAAGGATGGTCCGAGCCGGCCTGTGCGCTCAGCTCCCTGCAGAATGACTCACTGTGTCAGGGCTACTGGCAGCTGAACTCACACTAAGGATATTGGACTTGGCAACCTTGTCAGATCCCGCTACTGCTCTGTCAAATCCCGCTACCCAGAGGCCCCTGGGCGCGAGGACAGCGCACTGTCACAGCACAGACAAGAGAGAACCAGCACCCTGGACCTGACACTCAGAATCAAACACACACACACACACACACACACGCTCACACACACACACACAGTCACTCACACACACACACATACGCACATCACTCTACACACACACTACACACACACACACACACTCACACACACACACACAGCATCACAACACCACACACACACACACACACACCACACACCACACACACACACACCACTACACACACACACAGCACACACACACTCACCCGCCCCATCATACCAAACCCCACTCACACAAACACACACTCACACACACACTCACACACACGCACACACTCATACTCACACACACACTCACACACACACACACACGCATACTCACACACACACACACACACGCATACTCACACACACACTCACACACACACACGCATACTCACACACACACACACACACACACACACACACACACACACATCCATTCCAATGCTACAGACGGGTTTTTTAATTTTCTGGGTCAAATCCTTTCTCATAACTTTTATACTGCACATTCGCTGATAAAACTCAGCCGGACTGCAGATTATCTTCTCTTTCAATCATATCTGGGTCAGTTAAGAATGAAAATGATAGTATAAATAACTCAGTAAAATGTATTTCAAATAACCAAAACATACAATCACATGAAGCAAAGATTTTGTGGTTAACACTGATTAATAAAAAAAATCTGTTAGGATTCTGCAAGAGCTTTACTGGTTTCTAAACAAGGTTGAAGTGCTTGAGAGTGAGGATGCGAGGTTGTGCGTGAGCATGGGTGCAGTGTGCAGACTGTTTGGCCTCGGGACCTGAGGCTGCATTAGTGTGAGGGGCAGTGAGTTCCCCTCAGAGCAGCGCTGGCGTGCGGAGCTGCTTTGACAAGCTGACCCCGTGTTTCTCACACACACACACCACACACACACACACACACACACACACAACCACACACCACACACACACACACACACACACACACACACACACACACACACACACACACACACACACACACACACACACACACACACACACACACACACACACACACACACACACACACACACACACACACACACACAATGCAATGCGGAGCTGCTTTGAGAAGCTGACCCCGTGTTTCACACACACACACACACACACACACACACACACACACGCGCGGAGCTGCTTTGAGAAGCTGACCCTGTGTTTCGCACGCACACACACACACACACACACACACACACAATGCAATGCGGAGCTGCTTTGAGAAGCTGACCCTGTGTTTCGCACGCACATTTTCATTTGTAAGCGCTGATTTCTGGATGTGCACTTTTGGCCTGAAGGCCTGGGTTCTGTAAACGCCGTCCGTGGCTGAAATGGGGAAACAGACTGTCTGCGTGAGTGCCTCTCGTTCGGTGAGCCGACAGCACCTTGGGTGATCTTCAGGGGCACAGAAAAGTAGCTGTCCGTAGAGTCTCCACAGAGCACTGCTGGGAGACTGCACTACCACAAACAACCACCAGGGCGCCCCGTACAGCGAGCCCCATCACTCTGTGGCCTCTTATGAATCCAGATGTATCAGACCTTCCCATTTCATCTTTCACTCTCCAACATTAATCACATGGTTTGTGTGTGTGTGTGTCTGATTGTGTGTGTGCGTATGTGTGTGTGTGTGTGTGAGAGGAACAGACCTTTTAGTCACTATATTGCACTTTTCCCACCCCACAAACATTTACGAAAACAACCATAAGAGTAAATTAATGAGCAGAACAGGCCATTCATCCCACTTAACATCCATCCATCCATTATCAAACTCTCAAATCATGGGCAGGGTCGCGTGGGCACTGGAGCCTATCCCAGCATGCATTGGGCGAGAGGCAGGAATACACCCTAGACAGGCCGCCAATCTATCGCAGGGCACACGCACCATTCACTCACACACTCATACTCGATGGGCAATTTAGAGTCTCCAAGTAACTTAACCAGCATGCGTTTGGGCAGTGGACGGAAACGTACGTGGACACAAGGAGAACATGCAAACTCCACACAGAAAGGCCCAGGCCAGGGTTCGAACCCAGAAACTTTGACAGTGCTACCCACTGCACAACCATGCCGCCCATCTCTCCTACAGGACCTGCCAAACCGTCCCAAATAAAAACATCCTGGTATTTCATAATTAACCCTTAAATTATTTCTGCACTGTCCCGTCTTGGACAGAAACACCAGGCCCGTGGAGTAACAAGCCAAGGTTATTATTGCTAAAGCAGGACAACTCAGAAGGGTGTGTTCCATCACTGAATAAAGGCTGTTATACCAGGACAATACGCACGGGGACGAAATGAGCAATCAATACCGCTGCTGTAAAAAGCTTTTATTATTTTCCTTCGTTTATTTCCTTTTTCAAAAAAAAAAAAAAAAAAACGCAATTAAATATTTAATACCGGGATTTCTCTGAGCACAATGAACCTGGCAGAGCGCAGCGGAATAAAACAGGTCTATCTCCTCCTCCCTGATTAACAGACAATTAGAAAGGAAGTGCATAAACGCAGAGCCTATTAGCCTGACACTAGCCTGACGCACGCGCTCCTCAATCACCCGCCTTAGTCCGCCCCTCACCCGCGTTAGCCCCGCTACGCACGCGTCCCACCGCTACGCACGCGCTCCGCATCACCCGCGTTAGCCCGCTACGCACCTCACTCCATACCGCCATGTTATTACCTAATCCTCCTCCTCCATCACCCACCCCATCCCCCATCCCCCCCCCCTCCCATCCTGGAAGTTAGGATCTGGGGGATGAGAAACAGAGCGGAGAGTAGGAAGTTAGGATCTGGGGGATGAGAAACAGAGCGGAGAGTAGGAAGTTAGGATCTGGGGGATGAGAAACAGAGCGGAGAGTAGGGGCCTCCTGATAGCGGTTAGAGTATGAGATGTGAGAACAGCAGTCATAATGGTGGAAAACCCGCCCATCTCGTGCTGAAGCCAGAAGACCCGGCTCTCCTCAATGCTCCCGCAACACCCCTTCAGACATCCTTTCCCACTTTCTCTTCTTTCCTCTCCTCTCCTCTTCTCTCCTCTGCTTTCCTTTCACACCATGTTACTGGCGCAGCTGTCTAGTCCTGCTTTCCTGTGTCACCGTACAAATCACTGTTTGTTAGGTTAACCGCACACTTACTGACTGTAAGTGTTGGGTCAACCGCACACTTACTGACTGTAAGTGTTGGGTCAACTGCACACTTATTGATTGTAAGTGTTAGGTTAACCGCACGCTTACTGACTGTAAGTGTTAGGTTAACCGCACACTTACTGACTGTAAGTGTTGGGTCAACCACACACTGACTGTAAGTGTTGGGTCAACCGCACACTTACTGACTGTAAGTGTTAGGTCAACCGCACACTTACTGACTGTAAGTGTTGAGTCAACCGCACACTTATTGATTGTAAGTGGGCCTCTGAGAGTTCCTGGCGACGCTGCTGCGTATTTGTTTTAGTTTTTTTGTTTGTATTCCTGGGAGTAGCGCTGATGTTCCCCAGCTCCGTTTGTCACCGTGGATGCACAGCGTCTGCCAGATGACAGTAATGCAGCGTAATGAGAGCACACTTTGATGAATTTGGTTATTCACACGGTTTCTCACAAGAAAAAAAAAAATTTAAAAAAGGCTGCCCTGAAGCTCTGGCTTCTAATTCTAAAACGCACAGATTCCAAAAACCACTTAGCAGCTGTGTTGTCAAGGTGACAGTCATTGCTTATTAACTCTGAAATGAGTTTGTTTTGGGCGTTAATTCTGTTTCCTCTTCAAAGAGCGCTGAGTGCAGAATGCTGATTAGCGCCTAACCCATAGGATGAGGGTGCTGAAGAGGCCCTGAAGCATTCAACCCCAAATCAGCCCAGCCAATCAGCTCGCGAGGGAACGGTGTGTGTGTGTGTGTGTGTGCGTGCGTGCGGGGGGGGAGGGGGGGGAGAGGGGAGGCTTAGAATGTGAGGGAAGCGATGTGTGGGGGTGCATGGAGGGGGTGTGTTGACATGTTTCAGAATGTGGCGGGGGGAGGGGGGGGGCGTAGGTGGGTTGGGATGGGTGAGGTAACTTTCCTTATGTGAATCTATGATGTGACTCACCATGTAGCGAACAATACAGTCTATTATTCATATCAACAAATTTAAATTTAATTACTTGCTTTACTTAGCTTTTAAAAAATGGCGCCCATTTTACAGAGTAATTGTTTATTTTGTAATTATCTTTAGCAGAAAGCAGAGGGAGAAAGAGAGTCTGCAGCTGTAAAACTTGGATGCAGACGTTTCCCTGTAACAAAGTTAAATTGGTTTGTCCCCAAAAAACAAATGAATTAATAAATAAAGGGGGAAAGACTTGTGCTCCCCCCCCCTCACCCCCCAGCCCCCAGGCAGGAAGCATTTCTTCCACACAGCTTATTAACTTCTCTGCCCATTAAACTCTGCCTCAGAGTGAGCCTCAACCAGGGCTCAGAAACACTTCCTCATTATTCAGCAGGGACTTATGGGTAAGCATGCCCCAAAGGACCAGCATCTCCACCCCCCGAACACACGACCAGCATCTCCACTGTGCACACACAAGACCATGCGTCTGCATTCATGTGTACACTGCGTCTGCATTCATGTGTACACTGCGTCTGCATTCATGTGTACACTGCGTCTGCATTCATGTGTACGCTGCGTCTGCATTCGTGTGTATACTGCGTCTGCGTTCATGTGTACACTGCGTCTGTATTTATGTGTACACTGCGTCTGCGTTCATGTGTACACTGCGTCTGCATTCATGTGTACACTGCGTCTGCATTCATGTGTACACTGCGTCTGCATTCATGTGTACACTGCGTCTGCATTCATGTGTACGCTGCGTCTGCGTTCATGTGTACGCTGCGTCTGCGTTCATGTGTACACTGCGTCTGCGTTCGTGTATACACTGCGTCTGCATTCATGTGTACACTGCGTCTGCATTTGTGTGTACACTGCGTCTGCATTCATGTGTACACTGCGTCTGCATTCATGTGTACACTGCGTCTGCATTCGTGTGTACACTGCGTCTGCATTCATGTGTACACTGCGTCTGCATTCATGTGTACACTGCGTCTGCATTCATGTGTACACTGCGTCTGCATTCATGTGTACACTGCGTCTGCATTCATGTGTACACTGCGTCTGCATTCATGTGTACACTGCGTCTGCATTCATGTGTACCTGCGTCTGCATTCATGTGTATACTGCGTCTGCATTCATGTGTACACTGCGTCTGCATTCATGTGTATACTGCGTCTGCATTCGTGTGTACACTGCGTCTGCATTCTGTGTATACTGCGTCTGCATTCGTGTGTACACTGCGTCTGCATTCATGTGTACACTGCGTCTGCATTCATGTGTACGCTGCGTCTGCATTCATGTGTACACTGCGTCTGCATTCATGTGTACATTGCGTCTGCGTTCATGTGTACACTGCGTCTGCGTTCATGTGTACATTGCGTCTGCGGTCATGTGTACACTGGGTCTGTATTCATGTGTACGCTGCGTCTGCATTCATGTGTACACTGCGTCTGCATTCATGTGTACACTGTGTCTGCATTCATGTGTACACTGCGTCTGCATTCGTGTGTACACTGCGTCTGCGTTCATGTGTACACTGCGTCTGCATTCGTGTGTACACTGCGTCTGCATTCATGTTTACATCGAGGCGACTGCGTCTGCATTCATGTGTACACTGCGTCTGCGTTTATGTGTACACTGCGTCTGCATTCATGTGTACATTGAGGCGACTGCGTCTGCATTCATGTGTACATTGAGGCGACTGCGTCTGCGTTTATGTGTACACTGGGGCGTCTCGCAGACGCTCTGATCCACAGCGGATTATGCAGCTTACGCTTTCCCACATGCAGCCCGCTCATGCGGCTGGAGCAAGCAGCTCAGCTTAAGAGCCCCGCCCAAGGGGACTGCTGTGAGGCTCTGGCAACCGGGGCAATCAGACCAAACAACTTGTTCAAATACATAAACTTTGACCTCTTTAACCTTAAGATTACACTAAAATCTGCCACTGCTGCTATGCTAACATCCTGCTAGAAAGTCACACTCATCTTACACTGATACCCTGCTGCACTGTAACACTGAGAATCTGCTCATGTGTTACACTGATACCCTGCTACACTGTAACACTGCTAATCTGCTCATGTGTTACACTGATACCCTGCTACACTGTAACACTGCTAATCTGCTCATGTGTTACACTGATACCCTGCTACACTGTAACACTGAGAATCTGCTCATGTGTTACACTGATACCCTGCTACACTGTAACACTGCTAATCTGCTCATGTGTTACACTGATACCCTGCTACACTGTAACACTGCTAATCTGCTCATGTGCTACACTGATACCCTGCTACACTGTAACACTGCTAATCTGCTCATGTGTTACACTGATACCCTGCTACACTGTAACACTGAGAATCTGCTCATGTGTTACACTGATACCCTGCTACACTGTAACACTGAAATCTGCTCATGTGTTACACTGATACCCTGCTACACTGTAACACTGCTAATCTGCTCATGTGTTACACTGATACCCTGCTACACTGTAACACTGAGAATCTGCTCATGTGTTACACTGATACCCTTCTACACTGTAACACTGCTAATCTGCTCATGTGTTACACTGATACCCTGCTACACTGTAACACTGCTAATCTGCTCATGTGTTACACTGATACCCTGCTACACTGTAACACTGAGAATCTGCTCATGTGTTACACTGATACCCTGCTACACTGTAACACTGAGAATCTGCTCATGTGTTACACTGATACCCTGCTACACTGTAACACTGCTAATCTGCTCATGTGTTACACTGATACCCTGCTACACTGTAACACTGAGAATCTGCTCATGTGTTACACTGATACCCTGCTACACTGTAACACTGAGAATCTGCTCATGTGTTACACTGATACCCTGCTACACTGTAACACTGCTAATCTGCTCATGTGTTACACTGATACCCTGCTACACTGTAACACTGCTAATCTGCTCATGTGTTACACTGATACCCTGCTACACTGTAACAGCGCTAACCTGCTCATGTGTTACACTGATACCCTGCTACACTGTAACAGCGCTAACCTGCTCATGTGTTACACTGATACCCTGCTACACTGTAACAGTGCTAACCCGCTCATGTGTTACACTGACACCCTGCTACACTGTAACAGCACTAACCTGCTCATGTGTTACACTGACACCCTGCTACACTGTAACAGCACTAACCTGCTCATGTGTTACACTGACACCCTGCTACACTGTAACAGCACTAACCTGCTCATGTGTTACACTGATACCCTGCTACACTGTAACACTGCTAACCTGCTCATGTGTTACACTGACACCCTGCTACACTGTAACAGCGCTAACCTGCTCATGTGTTACACTGATACCCTGCTACACTGTAACAGTGCTAACCCGCTCATGTGTTACACTGATACCCTGCTACACTGTAACAGCGCTAACCCGCTCATGTGTTACACTGACACCCTGCTACACTGTAACAGCGCTAACCCGCTCATGTTCACTGACACCCTGCTTCACTGTAACAGCGCTAACCCGCTCATGTGTTACACTGATACCCTGCTACACTGTAACAGCGCTAACCTGCTCATGTTCACTGATACCCTGCTACACTGTAACAGCGCTAACCTGCTCATGTTACACTGACACCCTGTTACACTGTAACAGCGCTAACCCTAACCTGCTCTCAACCCGCGCCATAGGCCCACTGCCACCCTGGGACCCAGCTGTTAGCTTGCGCTGCGGCCGGCCCGTTACCCTCGTAGCCGGCTGAAACACCGCCCCGATCACGGCCTTGTGTAAATCTGAGGCGCTAAAAAGCGCAAGTCACAGAGTGAGAACCTGCGAGCCGATTTCGGCGGGAAACGATGCGGAATTAGCGGGAATTAAAGCGCGCGGACGGGCCGGGGCAGAAAGGCGCGTCTCTTCTCGCCGATTAAACATTTCCACTGAAAGCCCCGGCGAGAGCGCGCGGCGTCCGCAGCCGTGCAAGCGGGAGAACATCAGCGCGTTAGGCCAGAGACGCAAAGCGGGGGAACATCAGCGCGTTAGGCCAGAGACGCAAAGCGGGGGAACATCAGCGCGTTAGGCCAGAGACGCAAAGCGGGGGAACATCAGCGCGTTAGGCCAGAGACGCAAAGCGGGGGAACATCAGCGCGTTAGGCCAGAGACGCAGCGTTAGGCCAGAGACGCAAAGCAGGGGAACATCAGCGCGTTAGGCCAGAGACGCAAAGCAGGGGAACATCAGCGCGTTAGGCCAGAGACGCAAAGCGGGGGAACTAGGCTTGCCAGGACGAAAGCGGGAAATCAGCGGTTAGCCGAGACGCAAGCGGGAACATCAGCGCGTTAGCAGAGACCAAAGCGGAACAGCTTGCAGACGCAAGCGGAATGGTAGGCCAAGACCAAGCGGGACATCAGCGTTAGCCAGAACGCAAGCGGGAACATCAGCGCGTAGCAGACGCAAGCGGGACACAGCGCGTAGCCAAGACGCAAAGGGAACATCGGCTAGGCAGACGCAAAGCGGTGACATCAG
>NC_057933.1:84197048-84202048 GCF_018555375.3 Anguilla rostrata | reverse complement strand
CAGAGAGTATTGTTGGGGTCAGAGAGTACTGCTGGGGTCGTGACAGAGAGTACTGCTGGGGTTGTGACAGAGAGCACTGTTGGGGTCAGAGAGTACTGTTGGGGTCAGAGAGCACTGTTGGGGTCAGAGAGTACTGTTGGGGTCATATCCGTGACAGAGAGTACTGTTGGGGTCAGAGAGCACTGCTGGGGTCGTGACAGAGAGTGCTGTTGGGGTTGTGACAGAGAGTACTGTTGGGGTCAGAGAGCACTGTTGGGGTCGTGACAGAGAGTACTGTTGGGGTCAGAGAGTACTGCTGGGGTCGTGACAGAGAGTACTGTTGGGGTTGTGACAGAGAATACTGTTGGGGTCAAAGAGTACTGCTGGGGTCGTGACAGAGAGTACTGTTGGGGTCGTGACAAAGAGTACTATTGGAGTCAGAGAGTACTGTTGGGGTCGTGACAGAGAGTACTGTTGGGGTCAGAGAGCACTGTTGGGGTCGTGACAGAGAGTACTGTTGGGGTCTGAGAGTACTGCTGGGGTCAGAGAGTACTGTTGGGGTTGTGACAGAGAGTACTGTTGGGGTCAGAGAGCACTGTTGGGGTCGTGACAGAGAGTACTGCTGGGGTCAGAGAGTACTGTTGGGGTTGTGACAGAGAGTACTGCTGGGGTCAGAGAGTACTGTTGGGGTCGTGACAGAGAGTACTGTTGGGGTCAGAGAGTATTGTTGGGGTTGTGACAGAGAGTACTGCTGGGGTCGTGACAGAGAGTACTGTTGGGGTTGTGACACAGAGTACTGCTGGTACTGTGCATTTCTAAATCTACATATATTTCAGTTACAAAATGGAAGATTTTTTTTATGTGAACAGGGGTCATTACAAGATTCATCTGACTCACAACAATTATTGCAAATTACCCCTCACAGTAAACTCTGTCTTTTTAAGACAAGCTAAAAGCAGGGTATAAAGCAGCACAGACCATTTAGACCGCTCCGTTTGTTCCACTTAGTTCCTGCAAAAATAACAATTTCCTCTTTATTTTTATTATGTTCTTAAATACGCATGTAATCACTCGCTGTTACTTTCTCCAGTATGTGATTTAAGCTCATTTAATGAAGGGTTTAGTCACATTATGATTCAGAAAGAGGCTAATATTAACGTTAGCAATCGCTCGGAACATCCAGTGCCATCGAAGTCCGAACTTAAGTTGCTGTCATGCTCCTTTCCCCCTCCGCCCCCCCCCCCCCCCCATATGCCCGGAGTGTGCATCATTCTGAATGTTCAGGTGGCCTGAAATGGGGGGGGGGTTAATGTATAAAAACTGTGGTAATGTCTACATGGTGAGACCAAAATGTCTTTTTAAAAACCCTTGAATAAAAGCTGAGAGTGTGCTCAAACCCGTTCGCCCCACCCAACAGCAAGCTGGCCCACAAGCAGGAACCCCGGAAGTCTCTGATAACCGGTCACTCTGCCGCTTCAGACACGACCGTCTTCACATCAGCGACTGCGATCCAGCGCATTTCTGCTGCCAGAGCAACCCAACTAAGAGTAACATCTGAATGGGGCTCGCTGAAGCTACACTGAAATGCCCTCACATTGTAATTCACCCCAACACAAACGGCGTTCAGCTGAAGCGACTTTAGGTCAGGACGAGTGATTTTGATTTGTTGTGTAAAGAGGAGGACAAGGAGGACGTCTCGGTCTGGAGCGCTCTGCTCTGGCCCCCTCCTGATTAAGAGAGCTGGGGAAGCCTACAGCAGACTGCTGTCGCTAAATTGCTCGTTATCTGAGCGATGTGAATCAGGCAGCAGGGGTTTCTGGATGAGTGGCCTGCTTTCTGGGACAGGTCAGGCCTTTTCGAAGAGAAGGAGCGCACCCATCCACAAGGGCACAGCTCATTATGCAGAGATACAGCTCGCACCCTGGGGTCTGGGACACACACAAGCTGTACCCTGGGGTCTGGACACACACAGGCTGTATCCTGGGGTCTGGGACACACACAGGCCAGATCCTGGGGTCTGGGACACACACAAGCTGTATCCTGGGGTCTGGGACACACACAGGCTGTATCCTGGGGTCTGGGACACACACAGGCCATATCCTGGGGTCTGGGACACACACAGGCCAGATCCTGGGGTCTGGGACACAGGCCATACCCTGGGGTCTGGGACACAGGCCGTATCCTGGGGTCTGGGACACACACAGGCCAGATCCTGGGGTCTGGGACACACAGGCTGTATCCTGGGGTCTGGGACACACACAGGCTGTATCCTGGGGTCTGGGACACACACAGGCCGTATCCTGGGGTCTGGGACACACACAGGCTGTATCCTGGGGTCTGGGACACACACAGGCTGTATCCTGGGGTCTGGGACACACACAAGCTGTATCCTGGGGTCTGGGACACACACAGGCCAGATCCTGGGGTCTGGGACACACACAGGCCAGATCCTGGGGTCTGGGACACACACAGGCCATACCCTGGGGTCTGGGACACACACAGGCCATACCCTGGGGTCTGGGACACACACAGGCTAGATCCTGGGGTCTGGGACACACACAGGCCAGATCCTGGGGTCTGGGACACAGGCCATACCCTGGGGTCTGGGACACACACAGGCCAGATCCTGGGGTCTGGGACACACACAGGCTGTATCCTGGGGTCTGGGACACACACAGGCTGTATCCTGGGGTCTGGGACACACACAGGCTGTATCCTGGACGGCAGGGTGAATGCCGGGAATGTAATGTGAGGATACAGACATTTCACCGGAAGTTTCTGCCAGGTTCCTGGGGCCACTGACAAGGCTCCCCTGTTATGGTTATGCCAGTTCCCCCAAATCTAAACAACTTCACGCCTAAACGCCACAAAATACCACCTAAATACTGTATGCCATTTCCCCCCACTACTTTAAGACTTATTATTACCTTCTGTGCTAATACCTCTCTGAAGCTTGGATTTCTAAATGTAAGACATAAGATACTCTAAAAGATCAGTTGTGAAGGAACTAATCACAGATTAGAAGTGAGTGGGGCAATAACTAACGGTTTTCGTATTTTGGCTCAATTCTGAAAATATTACTAGAGACAGATGAATCATTTTTTAATATAAACAACCTGCATCCCTTGGCTATCATTACACACCACAAAAACATTTCTAGGACGTACCATTCAGCAGCAATCTGACCGAAAGTACAGAAAGTGAAATGTTGCATTTAACCCCGAGGTTTGGTTAAAAACTAACATGGCACGAGGTACGTCTACTTTAAAATAGCTTTAAAAGTTCATTCATAGTAAGGCAATTCAGTACAATTCCATGCTGTATGATACAAGCAGTCATGCATTTCTTTTATTTATTGCAGTTATATGTTTTTCGTGGCCTTGAGTTAAGTACAGTATATGTAGGAAGATGCGGTCTTAGTTGAACAAATTGAATCAATTAGTTATTTAATAGTCTACTGGCAACATGCTAACAACCGCGTTTGGTTTAACCCCACGGGGGGGTGTCTACACTTTTTCCTGGCAAGCAATCCCAGCCAGTTATTATGCAATATCAAAACTATGTGAACTGTTAGTCACTGTTTATGATTGCATATATTTGGATTCCTTGACATACACACAATACACTGGTAAAAAAAAAAAATTCACTTGCACATAGCCAAAACAGACTTTTGTCAATATCTCCCAAAATATTAAGTGAACTCTCCCACCGGTTGTTGGAGATAGAGATGGTAATTCTGCATGTTTAAACTGAAATACGCTCGAGCTTCATGCATCTGCTAGAAAGTCCGTGTTACACTTTACCCTGCGTTAGGTTTTGCCCCACTCTCCCCTACAACCTTGTTGTATCATATCTTACCGAAACATGCTTCCACCGGATGAGAATGTGGCTTTAAATAAGTCCTAAAATACTGTTGTCTCTGTAGACATGGAGGCGGAGTTCAGCCTATAAATCCTCTTTTCACTCCGCCCCAGATCCAAGGCATAATCAGTATTCTGCTGAAGTTCTAGTCATGAATCTTTCTCAGGCAGACATGGGTAAAGACTCCTAAAGATGGATCCATTATCCACTTCTCAACCCAGTGCTCTTACAACAGATTGTAGGCCGGCTCGTCCAAGGTTGTATTCATGAATTTTCATAATTTATTTATCACGTAGCCGTACGTTATGAAATTGCTGTGGTATCAGGTGGCTTTAACCTTCTCTTTGTACATGCAGATGGCTCCTATACATCTGCTTTTGTGACTGTTTTTTCTGAATAAATTGGCTTTACACAAAGTGTACTGGCTCCACACATTATCATAGTCAAACATTTTTGGTTTTGGTTTTCAGTTTCGCCATTGATATTTGTGGTTGAAATATAATGTAGAGTAAGTGTGCCATTTCATTGTACAGGGACAGATATATTTAGACAGCTGCAATAGCCTTGTTACTTTAATAGAAATCGTTCAAAAGGTCCAATTCTATGAACTGAAGTAGTAAGTGGTTCCCAGAAATACTGAAGATGTCTATTTGCTGTTCATTCAGTCACTGGCTCAGCAGTTCCGCTTGTAGTCGTTATTATTTCTGCACCATTACTTGAGAGCCAAATTAAAATGAATCCCTTATGAAATGACAGGCAAGTTTCCAATAAATATTATTGGAATATTAACCATGCTTGCTAAACCTCAAAAATAAAAACCTGCTTTTTAACTTTTTTTTGTGCAGCTGAAGACAACTCAACACCAAAACCCATTTTTTAGTTAAAACAATAACGAAGAGCTGGCCGAAACCCGGCACGACCGTCAGAGAAAGAAAATATCTTACGAAGCCTCTCTCATCAAACTTCATGTTCTGCAACTAAACCCTAATTGCGAAATACACTCATGATTTTGTAGAGTTTGTGAGGGAAATGGCTCTTCTCTTGTTAACATGCTGAGGATAGCAACTGCAGCTGTTGCTCAATAACAAGCACCAATAATGCTAGTTACTTTTTTAATAGCAGCTCGATCCATAAATCTTTCACTCACGTGAAATTTGAGA
>NC_057933.1:84094548-84192048 GCF_018555375.3 Anguilla rostrata | reverse complement strand
ATGAAAGCGCGCGAGACAGCGCGTGCGTATGACAGCGTGCGAGACAGCGCGTGCATATGACAGCGCGTGAGACAGCACGTTCCCAGAAGAGCACGTTCGTAAGACAGCGTGTTCGTAAGACAGCGCGTTCGTATGACAGCGCGTTCGTATGACAGCGCGTGAGACAGTGCGTGCATATGACAGCGCGTGAGACAGCGCGTTCGTATGACAGCGCGTTCCCAGAAGAGCACGTTCATAAGACAGAGCGTTCGTATGACAGCGCGTCCGTAAGACAGCGCGTTCGTAAGACAGCGCGTTCGTATGACAGCGCGTTTGTATGACAGCGCGTCTGTATGACAGCGCGTCTGTAAGACAGCGCGTCCGTGAGACAGCGCGTCCGTGAGACAGCGCGTCCGTAAGACAGCGCGTTCGTGAGACAGCGCGTTCCCAGAAGAGCACGTTTGTAAGACAGAGCATTAGCAGAAGAGCATGTTTGTAAGAGAGCGTGTTCGTAAGAGAGCATGTTTGTAAGAGAGCGCGTTCGTAAGAGAGCATGTTTGTAAGAGAGCGCATTCGTAAGAGAGCGCATTTGTAAGACAGCGTGTTTGTAAGAGAGCGCGTTTGTAAGAGAGCGCGTTCGTAAGACAGCGCGTCCGTGAGACAGCGCAACCGTAAGACAGAGCATTAGCAGAACAGCATGTTTGTAAGACAGCGTGTTCGTAAGAGAGCATGTTCGTGAGACAGCGCGTCCGTAAGACAGCGCGTTCGTATGACAGCGCGTCCGTGAGACAGCGCGTTCGTGAGACAGCGCGTTCGTGAGACAGCGCGTTCGTATGACAGTGCGTTCGTGAGACAGCGCGTTCGTATGACAGCGCGTCCGTGAGACAACGCGTTCGTGAGACAGCGCGTTCCCAGAAGAGCACGTTCGTAAGACAGAGCATTAGCAGAACAGTATGTTCGTAAGAGAGCGCGTTCGTAAGAGAGCGCGTTTGTAAGAGAGCGCGTTCGTAAGACAGTGCGTTTGTAAGACAGAGCGTTAACAGAACAGCATATTTGTAAGACCGTGTTCGTAAGAGAGCATGTTTGTAAGTGAGCATGTTTGTAAGTGAGCATGTTTGTAAGAGAGCGCGTTCGTAAGAGAGCATGTTTGTAAGTGAGCATGTTTGTAAGAGAGCGCGTTCGTAAGACAGTGCGTTTGTAAGACAGAGCGTTTGTAAGACAGCGTTAGCAGAAGAGCATGTTTGTAAGGGAGCGTGTTTGTAAGCGAGCGTGTTTGTAAGCGAGCGTGTTTGTAAGGGAGCGTGTTTGTAAGGGAGCGTGTTTGTAAGGGAGCGTGTTTGTAAGCGAGCGTGTTTGTAAGGGAGCGTGTTTATAAGGGAGCGTGTTTGTAAGCGAGCGTGTTTGTAAGGGAGCGTGTTTGTAAGGGAGCGTGTTTGTAAGCGAGCGTGTTTGTAAGACAGCGTGTTCGTAAGAGAGCATGTTTGTAAGAGAGCATGTTCGTAAGAGAGCATGTTTGTAAGGGAGCGTGTTTGTAAGGGAGCGTGTTTGTAAGGGAGCGTGTTTGTAAGAGAGCATGTTTGTAACGGAGCGTGTTTGTAAGAGAGCATGTTTGTAAGGGAGCGTGTTTGTAAGACAGCGTGTTCGTAAGGGAGCATGTTTGTAAGAGAGCATGTTTGTAAGGGAGCGTGTTTGTAAGACAGAGCGTTAGCGGTAGAGAGCGTTCGCCTGTCCTCACCCAGCCACACTGAGGTGGCAGGAAAAAGCAGATAAAAGGCTAGTTTTGTTCCTAAAAGGGGGCAGAGCTAAGTGCAAAGTCTGCGAAGCCAGACAAGTTCAGCGCATGGCGCTGTTCAATTCAGCTTTACCCGTGTACCGTTGCCTACAGAGTCCTTGTCACCAGGACGCTTTACAGCAGAAACACAAAAGAAAACCAGAACCCACAAAAAGCGAGCGATTGATGTAAAAACCCAGCGAGAAGAAAAAGTCTGAGAGCAGATGATGAAATGGGCGGAGCAGGTCACAGTCAGAGGCTGGCTAAACAGGCAGCCTGAGCAGAGAGAAGCACAGCAATCTGCGGGCACTGCCCTGTTTACCGAGCGAACACACGCTTCTGAGCGGACGGTAAGTATCGACTGAGCGTGCCCGCTATCAAAGCTCCGCGCGGGATCCGGAATAAAGACCAGCGCGCTCCGGGGAGCAAATCGATTAATGAACACAAAGGGACAAGATTCAGCCATTTACATCTTTGAATTAGTCAGAACATCATCAGATACAGAGAAGTCAAGGTCCTCTGTTAACAGGCTCCTTACAAAAAGCTCATTACTGTTAACTAAGCTCATTAGGCCTGATTAGCATTATAAAGAGTGTTTAAGTACATGCTGGGAGGAAAGGCAGGTAGCTATGGCATCATAATGACTAAAGCCCACTCACCATCCAAACTGAATTAAATCAACCTGCTGGAAATCATATCACAGCCACTGATGCGCGGGAGGGACACCGCAATAGCTCTTCTCTCCCATTGGCTCATTCCCTGACCAACTACATCAGAGGAATCTGAGTGGCTTTTCCACCTGACCAACCACATCGACGGCATCTGCATTGGCTCATCCTCACTCACCAACCACATCAGTGGAATCTAAGACAACACACTTCCGTTCTGATAGACCAGTCACTGCACGCTCCACACTGCCATACAGACTTTAATCTATAGTAGACTTTTTCTCTCCAAACTCCATGTGCGTTTTTCTACTTGTCACTGCAGCTTCCTCGGTCAGTAAATAACACACTCTGTGATGTCACCACCTGTTCAAAGCGCAGGAAATGACACGCTCTCTGATGTCACTGCGCTGCTCCTGTTCAGTCTGCAGCTCCACAGTTAGACAGGAGAGTCGGGGTACGACAGCTCATATGCAGCGCTAGCAGCTGGACTGTGGGAACCCCATTCACCAGAGGGGATTCACTGCGTTCTCATTGGATTCAAACAGTCTGAATCCAATGAGACAGTCTGAATCCAATGAGACACAGTCTGAATCCAATGAGACAGTCTGAATCCAATGAGACAGTCTGAATCTAATGAGACATTCTGAATCCAATGAGACACAGTCTGAATCTGATGAGACACGGTCTGAATCCAATGAGACAGTCTGAATCTGATGAGACACGGTCTGAATCCAAAGAGACACAGTCTGAATCCAATGAGACTGTCTGAATCTAACGAGACATTCTGAATCCAATGAGACACAGTCTGAATCTGATGAGACACGGTCTGAATCTAATGAAACAGTCTGAATCTAATGAAACACAGTATGAATCTAATGAGACAGTCTGAATCTGATGAGACAGAGTCTGAATCTGACTAAACCCATCCCTCTCCAGGCAGCAGCACACAGAATTACCCAACATCCCGCTGGCCTGCCAGCCTCATCCAGCGCTGAGAGAATCCAGACTGCAGAAGGGGGAACAATCTGTACCCTAAAATAGCCCCTAAACGGCACAATCCCCCCAGCAGCTCCAGTACACTGGATCTTCCTCTGAGCTCATTAAAGCATGAATCAAATTCAGCAGACACTCACAGAATGAGCTACAGGCTGGCTGAACCCTGTTTGAGCACATGATCACACAAGCACTGTCAATAACATCAATGCTGGCCTGATCGTCACAGATGTCATACATCAAGCCTACACGTCACAATAAAACATCAATGCTGGCCTGATCACATGATCACACAAGCACTGTCAATAACATCAATGCTGGCCTGATCACATGATCACACAAGCACTGTCAATAACATCAATGTAGGCCATGTGCATCACAGTCTACACAAGCACTGGTGCAATTACAGCACAGTTGTTCACATCTCCTGCAGATTGTACAGGTGGTATACGGCGGTAACCAAATGTAGCCCAAGCAGAGCGGAACAGCCATGCGATACAGAGCGACCAGCCATGGTGATTATCAAGCAAGCGAACCGAGCACAGCGTATCCAGCAGCCAATGGGGGTATCGAGGCGGTACGAGCAAGACAGAGACTAACGGCGCATGGATCAGCAGAGCGTACCGACGACATGGTATCAGCAAGCTAAGCGATGGATCCAAGCAGAGCGGTAACGAGCGACATGGCGATCAACAGAGCGGTAACCGAGCGACATGGCGTATCAAGCAGACGGTGAACCGAGCGACATGGCGTATCCAAGCAGAGCGGGTAACCGAGCGACATGCGTATCCAAGCAGAGCAGGCGTAACCGAGGACATGGCGTATCCAAGCAGAGCGGTGTAACCGAGCACATGGCGTATCCAAGCAGAGCGGCGTAACCGAGCGACATGGCGTATCCAAGCAGAGCGGTGTAACCGAGCGACATGGCGTATCCAAGCAGAGCGGTGTAACCGAGCGACATGGCGTATCCAAGCAGAGCGGTGTAACCGAGCGACATGGCGTATCCAAGCAGAGCGGTGTAACCGAGCGACATGGCGTATCCAAGCAGAGCGGCGTAACCGAGCGACATGGCGTATCCAAGCAGAGCGGCGTAACCGAGCGACATAGCGTATCCAAGCAGAGCAGCGTAACCAAGCGACATGGCGTATCCAAGCAGAGCGGTGTAACCGAGCGACATGGCGTATCCAAGCAGAGCGGCGTAACCGAGCGACATGGCGTATCCAAGCAGAGCGGTGTAACCGAGCGACATGGCGTATCCAAGCAGAGCGGTAACCGAGCGACATGGCGTATCCAAGCAGAGCGGGTAACCGAGCACATGGCGTATCCAAGCAGACAGAGGGGTTAACCGAACTGCTAACATCAGTACCAACAACTTAACACACAGCATCATAAACACACAAAATAACACACAGACACACAAAATAATGCACACAGACACAAAAACACAGAACACAACACACAAACACACACATACACATAATAACACATACACACACGCAACGCACAAAACAACATCAACCTCAATCTGATAAATGAGTGTGAAATAGACCATCCCACGGAGATTATAATGGATTACTCCATTACAGAGTGGAGCGTGCTCAATTACATGCCATGAAACAAGGGCCTCTCCTAATTAAGGACCAGACGCCAACAATACTCACGCACACTCGACTTCATTTTGTTTATTTTTAAAACATTGTTTCCCCCATTTCCTTTTTTCATAATTTGGGATAATTGTGCCTCTTTACTTACTGCTGGGCCACCCACACATCACTGAGCATGTGCAGTCCTCTCCTCTCAATCCTTACAGGCCACAAACAGTGCTACAGGAGAGCCAGTAACTATTTTACACCCTACAGGCCACACACAGTACTACAGGAGAGCCGGTGTCATAATACAGGCCATCCACAGTACTACATGGATTACTCCATAATGACTTCATTACATCCTGAACAGGCCCACGCTATTAGCACCAGAGAGCCTGTGACTTGTTTTAAACATCCCATCAGGATATTGGCCTCACACGTGCACCAACAGATGAGCATGTGATCTATTTATACCTCAGGCCACACACAGGGCTACAGGAGAGCCAGTGACTATTTTACACCCTACAGGCCACACACAGTACTACAGGAGAGCCAGTGACTATTTTACAGCCTACAGGCCACACACAGTACTACAGGAGAGCCAGTGACTATTTTACAGCCTACAGGCCGTACACAGTACTACAGGAGAGCCAGTGACTGCTCTCCAGACGAAGCACAGACCCAGCCTGAGCGATATCCACCCCCCCCCCTCGTTTTGTAAGGAGCAGACTGAAGAGCAGCCAGGGTGCTAATTATAGGGTGTTAATTACAGTGTGTTAATTATCTCTGGGTCTGCTAGATGTTAGAGAAAGGGGGGGGGGGGTGAAAATGGGGATGGGGGATGAGGAGGAGGCAGGGGATTAGCAGAGTGCCAGAGGTGTGAAATTAATTCTCTTAAGTAAGGATGCGTGGTGATGGCAGGCACTCGTAGCTATCGGCTGATCATGTCTGAAAATGAGCATATCAGTATCTGCCCGATGCGCAGAATATGGCGGGTCTGGGGGACGCAGCATACAGCCGCCGGAGAGGCGATGCCTCTGATGCACTGCAGGAAAAGCAGCCTTATCACAGCCACCTGAACCTCTTATTATTTATTAATAATTATCTTTTTTTCCTCCGCCAAACTCACAGCGAGAGCTATCTCAGCACGTCCTTCCACTCAGGCTCTCAGCTTCATAATAAAGAAAGTCATCTCAAAGAAAATTCATTAAAGTTCTCATTCATAAGTTGACATGCGGCACAATACATATTAACTATTGATATCAGATATTGGTGCCTCACCTTAAATTCCCAGAGAATGATTTCCTCAGTAATTTTATGGTTTTCAACGCAGAAACCAAGTCTGTCAGCCAGTAGCCTTGAATACAGTTACTGTCATCCAATGGCCTTTAATAATGGTTCACTATCCTTACTATCCTTTATTATCATTAATACAGGTCTCTTACCTTCTCAAACACATAAGTCAAATGGTTTTTATTATTGTTACTACAGTAGCCTTAATAAGAGTTGCACTACTACCCAGTTGGTATTATAGGTTTATCACTGTCCTGCTGTCTTTACTACATGTTTATTACCATTCAGGGGTACTTATTACAGGTTTATTTCTGTTCAGGGGTCTTTATTACAGGTTTATTACTGATCAGGGGTCTTTATAACAGGTTTATTACTGGTCAGGGGTCTTTATTACAGGTTTATTACTGATGAGGGCTCTATTACAGGTTTATTACTGATCAGGGGTCTTTATAACAGGTTTATTACTGTTCAGGGGTCTTTATTACAGGTTTATTACTGATGAGGGCTCTATTACAGGTTTATTACTGATCAGGGGTCTTTATTACAGGTTTATTAATGTCTGATGGTCTTTATTACAGGTTTATTACTGACCAGGGGTCTTTATTACAGGTTTATTACTGACCAGGGGTCTTTATTACAGGTTTATTACTGATGAGGGCTCTATTACAGGTTTATTACTGATCAGGGGTCTTTATTACAGGTTTATTAATGTCTGATGGTCTTTATTACAGGTTTATTACTGTTCAGGGGTCTTTATTACAGGTTTATTACTGATCAGGGGTCTTTATTACAGGTTTATTACTGTCTGATGGTCTTTATTACAGGTTTATTCTGTCAGTCAGAACTGCCAAACACCCATTCAGACCATATTACAGACACCACATCTAAAACCAGCTCCATCTAAAACCAGCTCCATCTGAAACCAGCTCCACCTAAGATCAGCTCTGCTTGAAACCACCAGTATCTGACATATTCTTCATTCTTTCTTTCCCAAAAAACTGTCAATTGAGGCTATCAACTGGTTAAATTCAGTTAAAAAACACATTACAGGGAAAAGTCAACATTCCTTATAGCAGTACACAGAAGCAGATTTCAGACAGCTCAGAGAGACTGTGTAAAGGTTGCAGACACATGACCAGAGTCCACTGGAGCAGCACACTGAATACCTCACAGACTCCAATGGAGCAGCACACTGAATACCTCACAGACTCCACTGGAGCAGCACACTGAATACCTCACAGACCCGTGTCAGAAACCCCCATCGAATGGCTGATGTTGCTCAGAGACCACTGTACACAGCACGGAACCCCCAATCAGGACCCCCCACATACTCCCAGGAACCAACACCCCCACATTCCTGCAGGACTAACAACTGCAAAAAGGGAAAAGGAAAAAGCGATCCCCCCCTCCCCCAGAGACCAGGATCATCCACACCAGCAGATACAGAACCCCCTCCCAGAACCCCCTCTCCCCACTAAAATGGGAGGACCACACATACACCCTTCCCCAGAACAGGACCCCTATAAACACTCCCTAAACAGCACCCCCCCCCCTCGTACCACAGGGCGGGGCCCTCCGTGCCCCTGATCTCCAGCAGGCCGTAGTCGTCCTCCAGCTGGAAGTGTGAGAAGGAGAGGGAGACGCTCTCCCCCGGCTCGGCCAGCACGGTCCAGGTGCAGTCCGCCTCGTTGCTGTACTCCTGAGGGTGGTTTGGGCTGGTGATGACCCCGTCCTGACCCCTCAGCGTCCCGCCACACTCCTCATCCGCTGCAACGGACACACACACACACACACACACACACACACACACACACACACACAGACACAGACACAGACACACACACACACACACACACACACACACACACACACACACACAGACACACAGACACACACACACACACACACACAGACACAGGCACACACACAGACACACACACATGAAATTCAACAAAACCTCATTTAACTTCGCTCACCTCAAATCAACCCAACGCTGTTCAGCTAGACTCCAACTAACATGAAGTAAAAACAACTAAAGTAACACACCTAAACTTTAGTTTAATCATATTACTGAATTTAATTACTGAATTCAATTAAACTGAACTCAGGTGTGCGGTTGATTGATTACTGTGCCGTTAAAGACTCCACCCCAGTGCGTGTTGAGTAAGGACCTGTGGGAAGGAGGCCACAGTGTGCCTGAGGGGGGGGGGCCCACCGCCCCAAGCAACAGCAGAGTAGGATGTGCACAGACAAAAAGAAACCTCTGGGGATCAGAAGGCCCAAGCTTGAACAAAAGATCTGCTCCAGAGACCTACAGGAGAGACCTGCTCCAGAGTCCAGCTGGAGAGATCTGCTCAGGAGAGACCTGCTCCAGAGTCCAGCTGGAGAGACCGGCTGGAGAGACCTGCTCCAGAGTCCAGCTGGAGAGACCTGCTCCAGAGTCCAGCTGGAGAGACCTGCTCCAGAGTCCAGCTGGAGAGATCTGATCAGGAGAGACCTGCTGGAGAGACCTGCTCAGGAGACCTGCAGGAGAGACCTGCTCAGGAGAGACCTGCTCCAGAGATCAGCTGGAGAGACCTACTGGAGAGAACTGTTTGGGAGATGCAGACCATTATAAGGGGTTGCATTTCAGCCGTCTCTTTTATATGAAATAAGGGATCACTGTTTGCAGCCTGTGTATGTGTGTGTGTGTACCGTTTGTGTGCGTGTGTGTGTGTGTACAATTTATGTGTGTGTGTGTTTGTTTGTTCTCTCTCAGCTGGAATTGTTTGGCAGGTGTGCACAGATGATGCACAGAGTCATATGAGACTTATAGGAACTAAATGTACTTTTTGGTATTTTCATAACAAAATGGGCCATATTTCACTTCCTTTAGCTAGAGTCTCCGTGGCGCTGATGTTGCCATGGCTACAAGAAGACAAGGATCTCTGATAGCTTCTCTCAGAGAGTAAAACGCCAGGCGGAGGGGTCTGGAAGGAGAGACCCGCTCTCCTCTCCTCCACGCCGACCGGCTGTCCCTCGCGCTCCCCGCTCTCCTCTCCTCCACGCCGACCGGCTGTCCCTCGCGCTCCCCGCTCTCCTCTCCTCCACGCCGACCGGCTGTCCCTCGCGCTCCCCGCTCTCCTCTCCTCCACGCCGACCGGCTGTCCCTCGCGCTCCCCGCTCGCCACTCCTCCACGCCGACCGGCTGTCCCTCGCGCTCCCCGCTCGCCTCTCCTCCACGCCGACCGGCTGTCCCTCGTGCTCCTCGCGCGATCGGGAGCGCTCCTGCGCCGCGCTTGCCGGGACCGGATGGCGCCGTTAAAAGCGCGGCTGACTCAGAGCTTGTCGGCCCATTTCCGCTCGGCGCTAGCGGCGCTAATCGCCCCCGTTCTGTAATTACTCCCTCACTCGTTAGCTCGACTGCGGCGCGCTCGCGCCCCGGCTTTCTGAGCCAGCCGCCGGGGATAATGGCGTGTGCTAAATGGATGTGACGCGACGTGAAGCTCCCGCTCGTCAGCGCAGTCTGTCCCGGCCTGCGTCCGGCTGTCCGTCCGTCAGCCGCGGGGACCACGACACCGCCGCACCCCGGGGGGAAAATGGCCGTCGGCTGCCGGCCCGCGCGCCGGCGTTTATCCTGTCAGGAGCTGCAGGAGCAGATGGGCCGCGGCGTCCCTCTGCGCACAGAGCAGGGCCGCTTTCTCCACAAGAGTGATTACACAACGTGACAAATCAGCTCGCGGCACGTCGGGGGACTACATGTCCCACGATGCACCTGGACTGGAGGTGGCCCATTGGTGGAAAGCACCCAGGCTAAGTATATTAGCTTATTGGGGACAGGGATGGGGTCTCTGGGTGTGTCTTTGGCCCCCAGGTGGACTATCTTCTCCAGCCGCTTGAAGGGCGGAGTCTTGATCCCAGTCCTGAAGAGCAGCTGCAGATTCTTTACACACACCAGATACTCAGCTCTTTGTTCTCGGCATTAAGGAATAAGGAGTCCCATCGGTCCACATCATTCAGAAGTTCCACCTGACAGGCCTCATGAATATTCATGAATGGGCGGGGCCACACAGAACGGAAACTCCTGCTATCATATCTTCCGGTAGCTCAGAAGCGGAGGGCATGCAAGGAATGCAGAAGCTCACCATCTGATTGGTCTAAACAATCTGTGCCCCAGCCGTGACCTTTGAACCCTGACCCCTGACTCCTGACCCAGTCTGGCGGGCCTTAATGCCAGAGGGTCTCCGTGCTGGGAGCCCCGCCCCCTCTCAGCAGGGAGACAGGTGATTGGACAGAATGCAGAAACAGCGAAACACACGCCCGAAATAGCTCCCATCTCTCAGAGTTTACTGCCGGATAAATGTGTCCTGTATTTTCCCCCTTGTTTGACAAACACGCAAGGCTGTGTTTTATGGGTCAGGGTGGGGGGGGCGGGGGGGATTGGGGGGGCAGGTTTTATATTGTGTAAAAGAACGAGTCTTTAAACTCCGTGGTGGGAAAGAGATTTAAATGCAGGCGTGTGAAGAAAGGAGAACAGCAGGCAATCGTGCAGCCAGCTGTGCATGGAGGGGGGCGGGGGATCGGGGGGCGGGGGTAGACAGCGTCCAATAGAAGGAGGCCGTTCCTCGGTGTGATAAAGCAGGAAGGTGCAGCTGGGTGCGGGGCGTTCGTTTACAGCTCGACTGATTCAGGACACGGTGGAGCGTTCAGGGGAAGTGGACGACACAAGTGCGCGTGACCAACAGGCGTTTAAGGTACGCACCCGCCTGAGCCTATCAGAGGCGCGTTCCACTAACGTACCTGTGCATTGAGCTCTGCAGGAGCCCGCTAGCTTAACCTGCCGCTAACGCACCTGTGTACTGAGCTGAAAATGTGTGTGTGTGTGCATGTGAGTGTGTGTGAGTGTGTGTGTGCGTATGTGAGTGTGCGTGTGTGTGTGTGTGTGTGCGTGTGAGTGTGTGTGAGTGTGTGTGTGCTTATGTGTGTGTGTGTGTGTGTGTGAGACAGAGGGATAGACACTGGAATTCAATCAACATTTGCCCTCCATTTTTAGTAACAATGGAAGGAAAATAAATGCTGGTTCTTGGCAGAGCCCGCTGTGCGGGAGCAGGCCTGCAGCTGAACTCGCCAGCGCCGAGCTCGGGGGGAAAAAGGAAAAAGTGTAACGCTTGCATTTACTCATAAGTCAAAGTTAAGGACGAATGTTGATTGAATACCCGGCGGAGTGAATAAATCTTCCACAGCAACGGGCCGCATGATGGATGGCAGAGAAAGAAAGAGAGAAATGAGGAAGGAGAGCGAGATGCAGAGCTGATTTTACTCTTTCTGTTACCACTGTTTGAATTGCATTGTTTCTTTGCTAATGTTTACTGTAATTGTTTTTTCCCCATCATTTTAGAAGTACTTGCCTATAAGGATATAGCAATATTTACTATATTTACTTCATGCCAATAAAGCATATTGATTTGACTTGAATTAGAGAGAAAGAGAGAGAGAGAGAGAGAGAAAGAGACAGACAGAGAGAGAGACAGAGAGAGAGAGGAGTGAGGGGGAGAGCATGAATGTGCAGACATGTTTTACAAGAACAAAAGGAAAAATGAAATAAAAGCCTATGAGGCATAATATCAGTGGCTCGCATCAATAATAAATATCAAAAATTTGCACAAAAATTTCTGGAAGCACCTAAAATCAAGCCCTCGAGGCAGAGTTTATAGCACTGAAACTGCCAGAGCCAAACCGTAAAAACTGATGCAAGTCCTCCTGAAGCTTACTTATGAAATCAGACCAATAGATGCCTGAAAAATGAGAGAAAGTATGTGTGTAGTCCTATAAAGGTTCCCTCCAGACTTCCTGTGACTGTGTTCGCTCCTGTGACGGTTCCCCTCAGACTTCCTGTAAGTTTGTGCGCTCCATTGACGGTTCCCCTCAGACTTCCTGTAAGTTTGTGTGCTCCTGTGATGGTTCCCTCCAGACTTCCTGTAAGTTTGTGCGCTCCATTGACGGTTCCCCTCAGACTTCCTGTAAGTTTGTGCGCTCCTGTGATGGTTCCCTCCAGACTTCCTGTAAGTGTGTGCACTCCTGTGATGGTTCCCTCCAGACTTCCTGTAAGTGTGTGCGCTCCTGTGATGGTTCCCTCCAGACTTCCTGTGAGTGTGTGCTACAGTGCCCTTACAGCAGAGACACACATTCCTGTTTCTCTGCTGTAGCCGCACTTTAAAAAAGACTCTCTGAAATCTATTCCTGATCACCAATCATGGCAGCACACTGGATTCACACTCTGATGTGAGACACAGTCAATACAAATGTTCCTGAGAAGGCTGAGGGGATGCTGACGGGGCGTGGGGTGGGGGGGGGGGGGGATTTTGGGTAGCTGAACAGAGGCATGAGGGAGGCATGGAGGAACAGGAGAGAAGATTAAAAAGAGAAAGAACGATAGCACATCACCATCTGTGCCCTTCCTACTAATAACAGCTGTGTGTGAGAAACAATAATAACAATTTTTCCAATAAGAGCGGCGGCGCCGGGCGGCGCGGGCGGCGCGGGGACGGGAGATGGATCGGTCGGAGATTTGGGACGCCTTATTCTGTTAGCGGCTCTGGAGAAACCCGCGCGCTCCGATCCGTTTCCTTTTCTCTCCTGTTTTTTTTTTTAAAGAATAACAATAAAGGAATTTAACTAAACGCTCCGTCCCTGTCAGACGCAAAGAAATTGGGAAATGGCGACACGGGTGGACCCTGAACCCCGGTCCCCGCAGGGAGAGGCGTCGGATGATTAGAAATTTACCGCCAGAAGCGCCATCGGAAATGCGCAGGAAAATCCCAGGAGCGGAGTTTGCATCATTACCTGCCAGCTGCAACCATAAAGCATTTATAACCGGCCGCCCGTACCTGAGCTCAAATAAACACAGGGCTGTGCGAACATTAAGAGGGGGTGTGGGGATGGGGAAGGGGGTGTTCTGAACCAGGACAGGGAATCATTAGCCAGGAGGCGGTCTGAGAGAGGGTTTGGTTTCTGGGTGGGTGTCTAAATCCAGAGGGGGTCTGAAAGGGTTTGGTTTTCGGGGGGGGGGGGGGGGGTCTTACCTCGGCAGTAGGGCAGGGGGAAGTCCCAGGAGGCGGTGCCAGTGGGCGTGGCCTGGCAGGTGAGGACGGCGTGCCCCTCCAGGGTGTACCCCGGGCTGCAGCCGAAATGCACGCGGTCCCCCATGCGGAAGCTGGAACCCTGCTGCACCCCGTTCAGCAGACGACCTGGGTCCCCACAGGAGAAACTGGGCAGCGCTGGGGGGGGGGGGGTGGGGGGGGGGGGAAGAGAAGGGAGAGGGGGGGGCGGGGTGGGAGGGGCATACAGGGGGGAGAGAGGGGGGGGGCGGGGTGGGAGGGGCGTACAGGGGGGAGAGAGGGGAGAGAGGGGGAGAGAGAGAGAGAGATGGGGTTATAGTCAGACATCACACAGCAGAAGTAGTCAGGGTACTTTAAACAGAAGAAATGTAAACTTTCTGTGACTGTGAGAGAACACAGAGCACGTCAGGACAGGCGGTTTGATGGGAACCTGCTTCCCTCAGGCACTGCAGAATAAAAAGAGCAGAAAGGGATGGTTTTACTGCGTTATGGACAGTCTGCTCCCCAAGGAACGGGCTTTATAAAAAATTCAGAACGTTCTTCTTTCGCTGAGGGATGCAGTGGAATTCCGGAGTGATCTTCCCTCGTCCAAGTGCAAACACGGCAACGCTTCCAAAGAGAGGGTGACTGGCCAATGAGACACTGTGATATCACCTCCCCCTGCCACCTTATCCCACAGGTCGACTGTGATGTCACTTCCCCCTGCCACCTTATCACACAGGTCAACTGTCATGTCACTTCCCCCTGCCACCTTATCACACAGGTCAACTGTGATGTCACTTCCCCCTGCCACCTTATCCCACAGGTCAACTGTGATGTCACTGCCCCTTGCCCCACTGTCTTACAGGGCCATTGTGACACCACTTACACTTGCCCCATAATCCAACAGAGCCACTGTGATGTCACTACCCCCTGCCCCCCTAAGTACAAGACAGTAAAAAAACCAAGAATAAATCAAAACCAGCTTTTTTATTCTGAAATAGGAGGCAAAACCGAGCCAGAGTCTGAGCTCACAGCAGGTGAAGGAGAACATTGAGACAGAGAGAAATGGCCGGTGTGTTTTCAGCAAAACGGTGCCTACAGGTCTGCTTCACGGCCTTGTGATCAGAGCACCTCAGGGACCCTCCTGTCCGTTTAGCTCCTGGAGGATCATCCATCCCAGCCCTGATGCTCTTACTGCTCTTATGTGTAGTGATTTTTTAAACTGCACTGATTCTCTCTGAGCTGTAGTGATTCTCTCTTAGCTGTAGTGAATCTCTTAGCTGTAGTGATTCTCTCTTAGCTGTAGTGAATATTTTAGCTGTAGTGATTCTCTCTTAGCTGTAGTGAATATTAGCTGTAGTGATTCTTAGCTGTAGTGAATTTTTAGCTGTAGTGAATCTCTTAGCTGTAGTGATTCTCTCTTAGCTGTAGTGAATATTTTAGCTGTAGTGATTCTCTCTTAGCTGTAGTGAATCTCTTAGCTGTAGTGATTCTCTCTTAGCTGTAGTGAATCTCTTAGCTGTAGTAATATTTTAGCTGTAGTGCCACTTCCTCCTAGTCTCTCTGTTTTCTCATTCCATCCTCTCCTCCTCACCCCTCCAGTTCATCCCTGAGCTGTGATCAGATGAGGGGTAAAATGTGTTGATGGCTCTCCAGGTAAAAGATTGAAAGATGGTCCAGGTGTGCCCCTCAGTATCTACACATCCACATCTGTCTGTTTGGACCCAACAAGGAAGATTAGCCTTCAAAACTGTGTCAGGCTTGGATTTCAGATCCCAAGACACTCTGCTTTTAAACTGCATGATGTGGCAAGTTTATTCATAGCTTAGAAAAGGACATACAAAAACAACACCGGCTTTCAGAAACAGTCTGTAATAATGTCTGGTAATAAATGCTTAATAAATCATCAATGATTGAATTATAATTCCTTTAGAAATAGGAATTCTGTATGTACATGTCTGTGCTTGTGGAATGTTCCTAGTCTGGCAATCCTGGACTAATGACTCATACCCCACATTCAGTATGATTTATTTGTCAGAGTTTGCACATCTGTGCCCTACAGCAATTTTTATGCATTATAAAATTAGCATAGGCATGCTGCTTGAGAGCTTCTGCAAAATGAAGCGACCCCATTTCAGTCTTTACCAACAAGAAAGCCATGAGATCACAGGAGAGCCATGAGATCACAGGACAGCCATGAGGTCACAGGAAAGCCATGAGATCACAGGAGAGACAGACACAAGCACCCTGACCACGCTAACCACTCACTGAGATAAGCAGAAATGTCATATCTCTGCAGATGGTTATTGATTCTTAGTTCTACATTATCTCTGCTTCTGCGAAGCACCAGGCTTCCTGCTGTTTTTGCTGAAAATATCCTGTAAGCTCCTGTCTTCTTTCTCCCTCTGGGTGGTAGAGTGAGTCAAAAGACAATTGTATTGGACCAACACAAACAGCATGAGTCCACTTTTCAGGGAGGAAACATATATAAATTATATTCATATATAGATGTTTATATGTATTTACGATTTCACATTAACATTTCAGAAGGGAGATGTACACATGCCAGGGTGGAACTTTTCCTACCTCTTTGAAATGGGCAGAGATCTCACAATAGCGGAGTGGGTAATGCAAAAGTGCTAGCTGGAATAAATACTGCTCATCGGACAGCAGAATGGGTAATACTAAGGTGGTAGTGTTTGGACAGAAGATTAAGGTCCTTAATTGGCAGATTTGTCTGTGCTGTCCATGGATGTACACACACGCACATGCACACAAACATGCATGCACCCACACATGCACATGCACACAAACATACATGCACCCACACATACACATGCACAAACACACACACACACTAACATACATGCACACAAACATACATGCACCCACACATGCACATGCACACAAACACACACACACACACACACACACACACACACTGTACACACAAACACACACACACATATACAAACACACAAACAAATAAACAAACACATACACACACACACACACAAAAACAAAAACACACACACAAACACATACACACAAACAAACAAACAAACAAATGCACACACACACAGTCACAAACAAACAAACACACACACACACACACATACACACACACAAACAAACACACACACATGCTGTATACACACACACACACACACACACACGCACTGTTCAGTCTCCAGGTATTAAAGCAGAAGATTAAAAACTTCAAAGGTACAGGTCTGGGAGTTGTCAATGGGGCGAACAGACTCTCATGCAAAATTGATGAGCAGAAGCCCGGTCCCCACAATGCAATAACGCGCGATGTGAGGACCTTCAGCGCGTCTGGCATCCAGACGGATGGCGCAGAGCAGGGGGCCCAGGGAGAGCGAGCGCAAAATGACTCTGATCCACCGGGCACACACGACGCCGTGTTTAAGGACGCTATTCACACGCAGACATCCCAAACACCACCTCAGGGTTACGTTTCCGCGGAGAACGCGCAGCCCCGCTCACCGACAGCGCCTCTGAATATTACACGTGCGCACGCCCGTAAACAAAAACACATTCCCCGTGCAAATCGCATTCACGCTTCCTCAGGGAGCCACAAACACACTGCCAGCTTTGACTTCTCAGCTATTGTGGAGAAAACAAAGGGTTTCCTTAAAAAAAAAGGGGGAAAAAAGAGATTCTGATTGGTTAACATAGCACCCCATGACTCATTCAAGACTAGGTGTTGGTGTTAAGAAAAATAGTCAAAACTATTGCATGCAAACCATGGTAGTGTAGTCACATTCAGCTAGCGTTTAAGAACCCCTGCAGCTAATATTTTCATTATAGGAAAGTAAAACAGGAAATGAGTGTATCGTCTTTTTGCCAAACTCAATGGTTAACAGTGCATGATGTCATAATTCATGGCTTACATTTAGATATATTTTTCAATTCCTATTTAATTTTTTTTTTAATTCTGCCTTACCCATAGTCAACAGGAAATGACACACAGGAAGTAGCAGCTAGTGTCACACACTGTGGTGTTCAGACGCTCTGGGATGCGACTGAACATGACTAGTGGGAGTCATCATTGTCTGCCAAAAGAAACCTTCACACTGCAAAATATTTCACTTCATTAAACAGCCTCTCTGAAAGTAAACCATCAATTATGACATCATCGATTTTCACACCGCGGTACGAATCCAAGGTGAGTCAGGGGAGAACGTGGGCATTTATGCATGAGCTTAAACGCACAGCACACAACGCAGCCTGTTTCGGCCTGTTTGTCCCTGTAACCGAGGGCACATCAGAGCTGCGTGAGTTCATCTTTAACTCTCTGTGTTTCATCAAATTAGCGCACGCCAGCGTCGGCCTCATGTTTGACCAAACGGCATTACCGTTATTTACCGCGGTTCCCCAGGTTACGCCGGCGGGGTCAGGGGTGTAAAGCACAGCGACCCCAGAGAGAGGGTGTGTAATTATGAGCAGAGTCACACAGCGCGATGTGGCTCTGCAGAAGGAGAACAGCAAAGGAGCATGGGAGGATTTGATTGGCTTTCAAGATATATCTTTTTAGTCATTTTTTATTCACGTGAAGAAAGCATATAGACTTACCTAGAAAAAACTGGACAAAAAACACACAATCACACACAAACACACACACACACATTTTGTGGCAACATCCCACAAAGTGTTCAATGACTCTGCTTTGAACTGTGATTGGCTCATTTTCGCTCTCATGGCAGATCCCTTTGAGTTGAGTCTAACAGTCACTGGCTCCTTCCATTTGGCTCCTTCAGTATAACTGGTGTGGCTGTTCCAATTCCAGGACTATGAAATCCTAATTAAAATACAATAGAGATATAATCCTCACACAAAACCATTAAAAAACCATACAGACCCAGAAATGGCTGAAAAATCATTTATTCAAGCCACAAACAGACACACACACACACACACACACACACATGCACACCCTCACACCACACACACACACACACACACGCACACACTCTCTCACACACACACACACACACTGACACTGACACTCACACACACACACACACAGATAAATAAACACAAACACACACACACACTTACACATACACACAACACACATACACAGATACATAAACACACACACAGATAAATAAACACAAACACACACACACACTTACACACACAGATACACACAACACACACACACAGATACATAAACACACACACACACACACACTTACACGCACACGCAGATACATAAACTATAAAGCGCAGAGCTAATGCCAGTGGAATCTGCACTGCTGTGATAAACATCCCGCTCTAACAGAGGTGTAAAACCTACAAACCGCTAACCGCTAATCTCCTATCGACCGACCATCACAGGGAATCTTCGCTCTTCCGAAACACTTCACGAGGAAATAAACGAATGAAAAGGAAACTAATGAGCTGTGGGCTCTCCCACACCCCCACACCCCCCACTGCAGAAACGGTTTTAAACTGGCCAAAGTCATTAGGCTCGTTATTCAATCTGTTATCCTCCTGATAACTCATCTCTGAACACAGAGTCACTCCCTCTCCAACACAGGCGACACAACTATAAACCAGGCCACTGAGAGGACAAGTACTGAGTCTGTGTGTTTGAGAGGGAAAGCAAGTGATTGTGCGAGAGAGAGAGAGAGGGAGGGAGAGAGAGACAGAGGGAGAGACAGAGAGTTGGAAGGGAGAGAGAGACAGAGAGCGAAAGAGGGAGACAGAGAGAGGGAGGGAGAGACAGAGAGAGAGTTGGAAGGGAGAGAGAGACAGAGAGCGAAAGAGGGAGACAGAGAGAGGGAGGGAGAGAGAGAGAGTTGGAAGGGAGAGAGAGACAGAGAGCGAAAGAGGGAGACAGAGAGAGGGAGGGAGAGAGAGAGAGTTGGAAGGGAGAGAGAGACAGAGAGCGAAAGAGGGAGGGAGAATGAGAGAGAGAGAGAGAGAGAGAGAGAGAGAGAGACAGAGACAGAGAGGGAGATAGAGGTGGAGAGAGAGGAGAGAAAATAAGAGAAGGCAAATTGATTTCCTCTGGTAGAATCATTTTAGCAGATTATGATGATTCGAGTGTGTTGCTTCTGCTGTGGATTTAGTACTAAGACCTGGATTTAAATAAACTTGTGTCTTTAACGTTGATGCATTTTTATCCCTGCAAACAGTTTGGCATTCAGTGTGGTTTCCCCAACACTGAGATTTCCCTGATCAGTAACACCCAAATACAGTGAGGACCCAGAACTGGATGAGCAACCACACCATATACCCACACCCACACCCACTCTACACACTCACACCACACACCATATACCCACACCACACACTCACACCACACACCATATACCCACACCATGCACCCACACCACAGACCCACACCACACACCCACACCACACACCTACACCCACACCACGCACCCACACCATGCACCCACTCCACACACCCACACCCACACCAACACCATGCACCATGTACCCACACCACACACCATATACCCACACCATGCACCCACTCCACACACTCACACCACACACCCACACCATGCACCCACTCCACACACTCACACCACACACCCACACCATGCACCCACTCCACACACTCACACCACACCCCCACACCACACACTTACACCACACACCCACACCCACACCATGCACCCACTCCACACCCCCACACCACACTCACACCACACACCCACGCCACACACCCACACCACACACCTACACCACGCACCCACACCATGCACCCACACCACGCACCCACACACCCACACCCCACACCCCCACACCCCCACACCACACACTCACACCACACACCCACACCCACACCTACACACCCACACCACACACCCACACCCACACCCACACCACACACCTACACCACACTCCCACACCTACACACCCACACCACACACCCACACCACACACCTACACCACACTTCCACACCTACACACCCACACCACACACCCACACACCCACACCACACTCCCACACCTACACACCCACACCACGCACCCACACCCCCACACCACACTCCCACACCCACACACCCACACACCCACACCACGTCCCGCACTACGCACCCAAACCCTGTCCCGAACCGAGCCCCAGCAGAGTCAGCACACAGCCACAGACTCGCCTCCTGTCAGCACATCCAATATCTACTCTCCACAAAAACTGAACAAATTTAATACTGACCTCCACCCACCAACAGTTTCACCCTCTCTCTCTCCCTCCCTCCCTCTCTCACCCCCTCTCTCCCACTCATTCCCTCTCCCACCCTGCCTGTCTTCATTTTTTCTAATTGTTTCTCTTTCTCTCCGTTGTGGAGAGAATGTTAATTTCTCTACTGAATTCTGCGCCAGAGAGACAGAAAGAGAGAGAGAGGGAGGGAGAGAGAAAGAAGGAGAGAGGGAAAGAGAGACAGAGAGAGAGAGAGAGAGATAGAGACCTGAGAAAACCCTCAGCCCCAAACACGCACTCCTCAGAGGAGAGTTTTTCTTGTTTCTCTATCTCTTCATAGCCATCGATTTTCCGTCTCGGCCGCTGGGCTGGCGCGTGCAGAAGATGGCGTTCCCTTCTGGGCGCGACGCAGGACAGCTGTTCCTCTCGCCCTTTAGACATGCACAGGGCGCGCCTCTCAGAGAAGCACAATCATAACAGGTGGAAAATTCATCCGCGGTGTTTTGCACATGAATGAACCTTCGTTTAGACTCCGTTTGTGGGCAAAGCCTCACACTCATAACAGAGCCCACTAACCGTGCCGGCCAAATCGGAGTTTACAGAGCGAGGAGGAGAAACGCTTTGTGGAGCGGGAGAGGTTTAGCCTGCCCAAACCCCCTCCGCCCCCCCGACGCTGCCTTTCAGTTCTTCAGTTTGGGCCAAAAGCCTTCTGCCTTCAATGAGAACAGAGCGGAACAAATTCCGATAAGAAGAGAGGAACTGGTTTTATTTTCCTCTAAGGGGGAGCATGGCGCTCGTACGCCCAGGCTGGCGTGCACACAACGGGACACTGGATCCCCAGATAAACATACAGGACACTGGATCCCCAGATAAACGTACGGGACGCTGGATCCCCAGATAAACGTACGGGACGCTGGATCCCCAGATAAACGTACGGAACACTGCATCCCCAGATAAACGTACGGGACACTGCATCCCCAGATAAACGTACAGGACACTGGATCCCCAGATAAACATACGGGACACTGGATCCCCAGATAAACATACAGGACACTGGATCCCCAGATAAACATACAGGACACTGGATCCCCAGATAAACGTACGGGACACTGGATCCCCAGATAAGCATACGGGACACGGGATCCCCAGATAAACGTACGGACACTGGATCCCAGATAAACGTGCGGGACACTGGATCCCCAGATAAACGTACGGGACACTGGATCCCCAGATAAACGTACGGGACACTGGATCCCCAGATAAACGTACGGGACACTGGATCCCCAGATAAACGTACGGGACACTGGATCCCCAGATAAACATACGGGACACTGGATCCCCAGATAAACATACGGGACACTGGATCCCCAGATAAACGTACGGGACACTGGATCCCCAGATAAACATACGGGACACTGGATCCCCAGATAAACATACGGGACACTGGATCCCCAGATAAACATACGGGACACTGGATCCCCAGATAAACGTACGGGACACTGGATCCCCAGATAAACGTACAGGACACTGGATCCCCAGATAAACGTGCGGGACACTGGATCCCCAGATAAACATACGGGACACTGGATCCCCAGATAAACATACAGGACACTGGATCCCCAGATAAACGTACGGGACACTGGATCCCCAGATAAACGTACGGGACACTGGATCCCCAGATAAACATACAGGGGGCTGGATGTCCAGATAAACGTACGGGACACTGCATCCCCAGATAAACGTACAGGACACTGGATCCCCAGATAAACATACGGGACACTGGATCCCCAGATAAACATACAGGACACTGGATCCCCAGATAAACATACAGGACACTGGATCCCCAGATAAACGTACGGGACACTGGATCCCCAGATAAGCATACGGGACACGGGATCCCCAGATAAACGTACGGGACACTGGATCCCCAGATAAACGTACGGGACACTGGATCCCCAGATAAACGTACGGGACACTGGATCCCCAGATAAACGTACGGGACACTGGATCCCCAGATAAACGTACGGGACACTGGATCCCCAGATAAACGTACGGGACACTGGATCCCCAGATAAACATACGGGACACTGGATCCCCAGATAAACATACGGGACACTGGATCCCCAGATAAACGTACGGGACACTGGATCCCCAGATAAACATACAGGACACTGGATCCCCAGATAAACGTACGGGACACTGGATCCCCAGATAAACGTACGGGACACTGCATCCCTAGATAAACGTACGGGACACTGGATCCCCAGATAAATGTACGGGACACTGGATCCCCAGATAAACGTACGGGACACTGGATCCCCAGATAAACGTACAGGACTCTGGATCCCCAGATAAACGTACGGGACACTGGATCCCCAGGTAAACGTACAGGACACTGAATTGGATCCCCAGATAACGACGGGACACTGGATCCCCAGATAAACGTACGGGACACTGGATCCCCAGATAAACGTACGGGACACTGGATCCCCAGATAAACGTGCGGGACACTGGATCCCCAGATAAACATACAGGACACTGGATCCCCAGATAAACGTACGGGACACTGGATCCCCAGATAAACGTACAGGACACTGGATCCCCAGATAAACTTACGGGACACTGGATCCCCAGATAAACGTACAGGACACTGGATCCCCAGATAAACGTGCGGGACACTGGATCCCCAGATAAACGTACAGGACACTGGATCCCCAGATAAACGTACAGGACACTGGATCCCTAGATAAACGTACAGGACACTGGATCCCCAGATAAACATACAGGACACTGGATCCCCAGATAAACATACGGGACACTGGATCCCCAGATAAACGTACGGGACACTGGATCCCCAGATAAACGTACGGGACACTGGATCCCCAGATAAACTTATGGGATGTTTGCGCTCATCACAGATGAACACACATGCGTCTGAGGTTTGGGGGCACGGGATATTTATTGGGAGGGGACTCCGGCGAAGCAGACCTGGAGGCAGGCAGCGATCCAAACACGGAAACATCGCCTCCTGCCTGCACTCTGCGTCAGGACTAATCGCCACACCATCAATCAAAATCTATATTTATAACTGCAGAAATGAGTCTATCAGCAGGGGGACCCACCAGCAAGCCACACACAGCTGCACTAAACCACAGAAGGCACAGAACGCTAATGGAAAACACAAATCTACTCAAGCACCATATCGGAAAAGGTTTATGCCTTTAAGCAGTCTGTACGCCCATTAGCATCACACAACACACTGAGCATTAACTGCAGTCTGTCAAACGCTGACCAATAACAGGAGACGGCAGCCGTACGCATCACACCAGACACAGTCCAATGGCTGCAGGCTATACCTTTATAACGACAAGACACACACTGTCCGAGAGGGGTTAAAATGAGAGCGTAACTGTAGTTGGGCTATGATTACCCTGCCTGTGAGAGAGTAAGAGCAGCATTAAACCTGAGCTCACAGAATGGCGGTCGCTCTGAAAGTGCTCTGATTGGCCGGCAGAGCCGCGGCCTGTGCCGAAATGAACAGATAAGTGCACTTTCTGGTGTTTAAAAACACAGCACAGCAGACTCAGCCACGCATCCGCTCTGCTCTCAGCAGTAATTAAAGCGCAGAAATTACAGGCCAGAATCACAGACGGGAGCGCAGACACGCCCCAGCGAGCCACAGGGCCCGTCCTGGAGCCTGGCACACTGATGCTGTTCTGAGTGCTACTACAGGCCATACCAGCACCCACAGCCTCTGTCTGCAGGGTCTGCTTTGATTGGCAGGTGTGACTGCTATTACCTCGCCTCCCTGATGGGCTCAAAAAGGGGCCCCGCTGGCCCCTCCACCCACAGCTGGCCCCCAGAGGGCCCGGGGGAGCGTACACTCAGAGAGCAGGCTATGTGCAGCTGGCCCCCTGAGGGCCCGGGGGAGTGTACACTCAGAGAGCAGGCTGTGTGCAGCTCGGGGGAGTGTACACTCAGAGAGCAGGCTGTGTGGAGCTGGCCCCCCGAGGGCCCGGGGGAGTGTACACTCAGAGAGCAGGCTGTGTGGAGCTGGCCCCCAGAGGGCCCGGGGGAGGGTACACTCAGAGAGCAGGCTGTGTGGAGCTGGCCCCCAGAGGGCCCGGGGGAGGGTACACTCAGAGAGCAGGCTGTGTGGAGCTGGCCCCCAGAGGGCCCGGGGGAGTGTACACTCAGAGAGCAGGCTGTGTGCAGCTGGCCCCCAGAGGGCCCGGGGGAGGGTACACTCAGAGAGCAGGCTGTGTGCAGCTGGCCCCCAGAGGGCCCGGGGGAGTGTACACTCAGAGAGCAGGCTGTGTGCAGCTCGGGGGAGTGTACACTCAGAGAGCAGGCTGTGTGGAGCCCGGGGGAGTGTACACTCAGAGAGCAGGCTGTGTGGAGCCCGGGGGAGTGTACACTCAGAGAGCAGGCTGTGTGGAGCCCGGGGGAGTGTACACTCAGAGAGCAGGCTGTGTGCAGCTGGTCCTCGACCAGTGTGCCTGGCTGGAGTACCTAGAGAGCAGCTCTTGAGCTGGCTTAGCTCGACTCACCAGCCGATCGATGCAGATAAGGAGTGAGGTCCTCTCTGTATGACCGCTGATGAATATCTTACCCTTAGAGGAGTACAGCACTCAAACACACACACACACACACACACACACACACACACAAATACACCCGCACAGACACACACACACACACACACCTCTGTGAGTGGCAGATCAGTAGGCCAGCTGCAGCCCCTGTCTGGCTCTCTGATTAAAGAGGCTCTACGGAGGAGGAGAAGCAGGAGAGCTCATGAGCTGGCTGATAAATATGGCCTCGCACGCTGGCATTATGCACAGACATGTCCTGCAGTTAATGCTTTAAAGGTCTGAGCATGCGGAGCCTGGAGGCTACTTCTGTCCACTGCAGAAATGCCTCTGCGAAAACAACAAGAAGCAATAAAGGAAGAGAGAGAGAGAGAGAGAGAGAGAGAGAGAGACAGAGAAAGCGAGAGAGAGAGGGAGAGAGAGATAGAGAGAGAAAGATAGAGATACAGAGAGAGAGGGAGGGAGACAGAGCTTCAGCACCATGGACAGCCGCACATAATCACACAGAGGCCTTCAGAAACACAGACAAGATAAACACACGTCTGCTTCCTTAGTCAATATTTTTTGGAACCAGTTTTAAGATATTTCTTTTGTTTGTTGGGGGGGGGGGGGGGTTGGGTGCTAGGAGAAGAGAGCCAGAGTGAGCCAGGTTGAGCTCCTTGATCAATATAAAAATATGTATCGAAGCAGTGTAGTATAATAGGTAAGGAGCCTAAAGGTCACAAGTTCAATTCCCAGGTTGGACACTGCCGCTGTACCCTTGAGCAAGGTACCTAACCTGCATTGCATCAGTGTGTATCCAGCTGTATAAATGGATGCTCGTGCACATGACCACATCAACATTCTTACTGTGAGTACACCTGACAACATCAACACTGTGCTACTGTAAGTACACCTGAGGTCTTATGAGAGCTGTAGGTTTTTTTTTGTTTTTTTCGAGATGGTCATACATTTTCAGTAGATCTTTATTAAAATAATGACCAATAAGATGAGTATTACTGTGAATTTATATACTAAATGGAGCAGAATTTGGTATGACTCTAATCCAAATATGCCTGAATGCCTTGATTGAATAAAAGTGCTACACCTTTGCATTTAAATGAGTCCTGAGCACAGGAAAATGTGAACGACTGGCCTACATTTACACTAGGCAAACAAAATGCAGTTCCACAGCTGCTCAAACCACACCATACCTGCTCAACCCACACCATACCTGCTCAACCCACACCATACCAGCTCAACCCACATCATACCTGCTCAAACCAGACCATACCTGCTCAAACCAGACCATACCTGCTCAGACCACACCATACCTGCTCAGACCACACCATACCTGCTCAGACCACACCATACCTGCTCAGACCACACCATTCCAGCTCAGACCACACCATTCCAGCTCAAACCACACCACACCTGCTCAACCCACACCATACCTGCTCAACCACACCATACCTGCTCAACTCACACCATACCTGCTCAAACCACACCATACCTGCTCAACCCACACCATACCTGCTCAGACCACACCATACCTGCTCAACCCACACCATACCTGCTCAGACCACACCATACCTGCTCAGACCACACCATACCTGCTCAACCCACACCATACCTGCTCAGACCACACCATACCTGCTCAGACCACACCATACCTGCTCAAACCACACTATACCTGCTCAACCCACACCATACCTGCTCAGGCCACACCACACCTGCTCAGACCACACCACACCTGCTCAACCCACATCATACCTGCTCAACCCACACCGCACCTGCTCAACCACACATACCATGCTGCTCAGACCACACCATACCTGCTCAGACCACACCATACCTGCTCAACCCACACCAACCTGCTCAAACCACACCATACCTGCTCAACCACACCATACCTGCTCAGACCACACCATACCTGCTCAAACCACACCATACCGCTCAACCCACCATACCTGCTCAGACCACACCACACCTGCTCAGACCACACCAACTGCTCAACCACACACCTGCTCAACCACACCATACCTGCTCAACCACACAACCTGCTCAGACCACACCAACCTGCTCAACCATACCCAGTCACCATACCATGCTGCTCAACCACACCATACCTGCTCAGACCACACATCTGCTCAACCCACACCATACCTGCTCAGACCACACCATACCTGCTCAGACCACACCATACCTGCTCAGACCACACCACACCTGCTCAGACCACACCATACCTGCTCAGACCACACCACACCTGCTCAACCCACACCACACCTGCTCAACCACACCACACCTGCTCAACCACACCATACCTGCTCAACACCAACACTGCTCAACCACACATACTGCCACCAACCATACACTCAACCACACCAACCTGCTCAACCACACCAACCTGCTCAGACCACACCATACCTGCTCAACCACACCACCGCTCAACCACACCATACCTGCTCAACCACACACACTGCTCACCAACAACTGCTACACACACATCACCATACCAGCTCAACCCACACCATACCTGCTCAGACCACACCATACCTGCTCAAACCACACCATACCTGCTCAACCCACACCACACCTGCTCTGCTCAAACCACACCATGCTGCTCAAACTAAATAGGCACACACACACACACACACACACACACACACACACACACTCACACTTCTACACACACAGGCACACACACACTCACACATCTATACAGGCACATGCACATACCCACATACACACATACACACAAAGACAGGCACACACAGACACACACACACACTGTATTAGGACAGGGAATCTCGTCTTTCTGAGTAGCTGAGGCACAGATAGCCTAAAGCCGTCCCCTTTGCTCCATTTTGTCATGATGTCACCATTTTGTGGTCAGTGTGACATCATCTTTAGTGGACTGTGGGACTCATACATTTGGTGCAACAGGACATATTATACAGGCCATATCCCATCTCTCCTGGTCCTCCACATAAGGGAGGGTTGGTGGGGGGGTGTTGGGGGGAGTGGTATTTATAGTTATACACTTTGCCTGCACCTTAGTAACATCATACAGCTGGATTTATGGCTCAGCATGTTGCCAGGGTATCGGGTTACTGAGATGCTATGGATTTTCTTCTGTGTTTGATATGCCGTCTTGAATTGGCTTAATGGCATGAGGATGAAAATGGTGCCGACTGAGCCGGGGGGGGGGGGGCAGTGGGAGAGCAGAAACAAGCAGATGCTTTAAGTAAAAAGTGTAGTTCCAGAACAGCCTGCAGATACTTCACTGGGCTCTGCTGTGGCAAAGAAGCCAGCCGTGGAAACAGTGGGGATTAGGCTCCTCAAAGCACCGCCCGCTCGCCCGTCCCCCGCCCGCCCGTCCCCCGCCCGCCTCCACGCCCGCCTGGCCCCATCCCTCCCGCTGAGACACGCCCCTCTCGACTCCAGCACAGGGTGAACAGGACCACTTAGCGCTCTTAAATAATGACTGGAACCTGCTTTTGAGGGATCCGCGCACTCCAACAGTGACAGGAACATTCCACTGTCGCTGCATCAGAGTGACTGCAATCCCCAATACAGGAGGATGTGAGCATCTGATCCCCATAATACTGCACTACTCTGTGCAGCCCTGCATCACACACTCACTCACACACACACACACACACTCACACACACACACACACACACACACACTCACTCACTTCAGCTGTACACACACACACACACACACACACGCACACACACTCACCACACACACACACACTCACACAAACACACACACACACACTCACTCACTCACTCACTCACTTCAGCTGTACACACACACACACACACACACACCACACACACACACACACACACACACACACTCACACACTCACTTCAGCTGTACACACACACACACACACACACACACACCACTCATCAGCTGTACACACACACACACACACACACACACACACACACACTTCAGCTGTACACACACACACTCACTTCAGCTGTACACACACACACACACATCAGCTGTACACACACACACACTCACTTCAGCTGTACACACACACACACACACACTGCAGCTGTACACACACTCACTTCAGCTGTACACACACACACTGCAGCTGTACACACACACACACACACACACTTCAGCTGTACACACACACAAACACACACACACACTCACTTCAGCTGTACACACAAACACACACACACACACACACACTCACTTCAGCTGTACACACACACACACACACACACACAATGCAGCTGTACTCACACACACACACACTCACTGTCACACACACACACACACACACACACACACACTGCAGCTGTACACACACACACAAGCTTTAATTACAGTGCCACGTCTGTAGTAATAGCTTGTACAGAAATTCCTGAAGTAAAACACAACTTGTGCCCAGGTAAAAAACACATATCATCACTCAGCAGAAACCTTGGTCAAAAATCAGGGCATCCATTTTACATTAATCTGTGTTCCTACAGCTGGATGAAGCAATTTTTCAAAGCTGAACAGCTGAATATGTCAGAAATCACTGCTCCACACTGCTGCTCTGATCACTGCTCCACACTGCTGCTCTGATCACTGCTCCACACTGCTGCTCTGATCACTGCTCCACACTGCTGCTCTGACCACTGCTCCACATGCTGTCTGACACTGCTCCACACTGCTGCTCTGATCACTGCTCCACACTGCTGCTTTGACCACTGCTCCACACTGCTGCTCTGATCACTGCTCCACACTGCTGCTCTGAACACTGCTCCATACACACACACACAAGCACTCAAACATACACACACTTACAGTGTAAGTAGCTCAACATCAGAGGGATTAAATCATGACCTTTCAAAGCACCCACCATCCAATGATTATAATTTATTTTATTTAGTAATTTTTTGGGGTGGGGGAGGGTGAGGAGTAAGGGTTTGGCAGTTTGAATTAATCCTGAATGTATAATCTTACATTGTAAGACAAGAGATCAGAAAAACACCCTAAAGCTTTGGAAAGAGAGAATATATTATAGGATTATAAATTAGCTCTCGTTCCTTCTCTCTCCCATCAAGTGCATTTCACTGTGTTCCATCACAGATGTAACGTGAATTAATGGTTCTTATAAATGTAAATTATTTTGCAGACCTGTTCCGTCACTGGCACCAGCACAATAAAGTCTGATCTTAATTTCAACAAATGTTCTTATCAACTAGGAGTACAAACTCAACACTGCTGCTCTGACCACTGCTCCATGCTGCTGCTCTGACCACTGCTCCATACTGCTGCTCTGACCACTGCTCCACACTGCTGCTCTGATCACTGCTCCATACTGCTGCTCTGACCACTGCTCCACACTGCTGCTCTGATCACTGCTGCTCTGAAAACTGCTCCACACTGCTGCTCTGATCACTGCTCCACACTGCTGCTCTGACCATTGCTCCCCATTGTAGCTCAGATCATTTAGTCATACTGCTTGCTGTGAACAGGTAAACTGGTGAACAGATAAAGCGGTGAACAGGATAAAGGATGAACAGGTAAAGTGGTGAACAGGTAAACTGGCAAACAGGTAATGAGTTAAACAAGTAACACAGTGAACAGGTAAACTGGAGAACAGGCAAAAAGCTGAACAGGTAAAGCAGTGAACAGGTAAAGCGGTGAGCAGGTACCTTCGTATGAGACCCTGAAGCCCTGGCCACTGACGGCGTAGTCAGAGAGGAACCAGAGCGTGAGGTGCGTCCCCGTGCTCACGATGGGGGCAGGCAGCCGGAACCCCGACAGCCTACGGAGAGGGGGAAGGGACAAAAAGCACCCTGTCAATCACCAGAGCAGAAGACACTCAGGAGCAAAGAGCACAGGAGAGCACATCGTCCGGTAAACAGAAAACTGAGCATGCTGCAGTACATTCCAGATATGCAGACTTTAAAAAATATAATAAATATATCTCACAACACTGTTTTTTAAAATGAATTATCTGAAAGGAACAGCATACTTTCCCTTCAGTACTTGTGTATGAATGAGTAACAGGTGGTTTGAGATAAAAAAACAAAAGCTTTCATTTGTACAGTACACCCTTGTCACCAAGGGCAACTTAAAAATCATCCAATCACATGGCTGGATGTTTGATCACATGACTGGAAGTCCAATCATAAGGCTGGATGTTCACAGACCTGGTATGAGCCCCCCTCAAAGTATCTTGTGTGTGTGTTTATGTGTGTGTGTGTGTCTGTGTGTCTGGTGTATGTGTGGTTATGGTAGTGTTGTTGGTGTGTGATGTTGTGTAGTGGTTTATGTGTTGATGTGTGTCTGTGTAGTGTGTTATGTGTGTGTGTGTGTGTGTCTGTGTATGGTGTGGTGTGATGTGTGTGTGTGTGTGTTTGTTGTGTATGTTGGCTGTGTGATGTGTGTGTGGTGTGTGTGTTATGTGGTGGTGTGTGTGTATGTTGGGTGTGTGTGGTGTGTGTGTGTGTGTGTGTCTGTGTATGTTGGCGTGTGATGTGTGGTGTGTGTGTTTGTTAGTGTGTGTGTCTGTGTGTCTGTGTATGTTGGTGTGTGTGATGTGTGATGTGTGATGTGTGTGTGTGTGTGTTTATGTGTGTGTCTGTGTATGTTGGCGTGTGTGATGTGTGTGTGTGTGTCTGTGTATGTTGGCGTGTGTGATGTTGTGTCGATGTGTGTGTGTGTGTGTTGTGTATGTGTGGTGTGTGTGTGTGTGTGTTGTTGTTGGTGTGTTGTGTGTGTGTGTGTGTGTCTGTGTATGTTGGGTGTGTGATGTGTGTGTGTGTCTGTGTATGTTGGTGTGTGTGATGTGTGTGTGTGTGTCTGTGTATGTTGGTGTGTGTGATGTGTGTGTGTGTGTCTGTGTATGTTGGTGTGTGTGATGTGTGATGTGTGTGTGTGTGTGTGTGTGTGTGTGTGTCTGTGTATGTTGGCGTGTGTGATGTGTGTGTGTGTGTGTGTTTGTTTGAGTGCTGTACTCCTCTAAGGGTAGGTGAGGTCCAGAGCTAAAGCCACCTCCACACAGCCTGCTCACAGTGTGTCCACTCCCCGGGCTCTCTGGGTGCTTGTACTCAGCATAGGTGACTTCTACCTGAAGAAGACGAGCCCCTGATACACCCCATCAATCAGAGAAACCTTCCCCCCTGATTGGCTGTGCTATCTGGGCGTGACTCCACAGACAACTTTCAAACCTTAAGTCTGATTGGCTAAAAAGCCTGCCAGTCATCTTCTGATTCCATGGGCTGAAGGAGAGGACAGAGATGGTACTCATCGGCATGAAATGTCATGTTCAATCTTCAGAGAAACATGTCAGATACCCTTCAAATCCATTAAGAAATGATTTAATAGGCTTGGAGGGGGCAGGCTGAGAAAACAGGGACCATTAAATATGTCTTTGAAACAATTTAACTGAAGCTCATTTACAACCAAAAATCCTACAATCACATAACATAAAAATAATGTGTTGCACACTGGGAAAAATAGATGCTTTTTTTGTTTAAAATTTCAATTTGCATTGATTTTACTGATGCCTAAATAATTTAAGTATTTCACATAATTATTTTGATTAAGGTCTGTGCTGTAATATCAACATGTAAATAGTGAGTGCTGATTGGTGGGGGTATGTTGGTATGTAAATATACTTGGTATAGTGAGTGTGGATTGGTTGATGTATCTTAGTATGTAAATATAGAGGTGAGTGCTGACTGGTTGGTGTATATTGACATGTAAATATAGACAGTATAGTGAGTGCCGATTGGTTGTGGTTAAGAAAGAGGATGCGAGAAGCGGGGACAGAAGCGACAGTGGGAAGCAGTGATGTTCCACACACCCACACTGCGTCTTTACAGAATGAGATTAAACCAGCAGCCAATCACTGAAGAGGCCTCGAGCGCCCGGAATCAGGGAGAAGAGCCAGCCAATCACACACCTGCACCACCAGCCAGCGAATGGTGAGCGAGCTGCTCACCAAACACAGCCCCATCAATCTGAGCTGCTCACCAAACACGCTGCTCACCAAACACAGCCCCCCATCAATCTGAGCTGCTCACCAAACACAGCCCCATCAATCTGAGCTGCTCACCAAACACGCTGCTCACCAAACACAGCCCCATTAATCTGAGCTGCTCACCAAACACAGCCCATAGATTCTGCACTCACACACAGAGCAGAGTGAGATTCTGCACTCCCACACAAAGCAGAGTGAGATTCTGCACTCACACACAGAGCAGAGTGAGACTCTGCACTCACACACAGAGCAGAGTGAGATTCTGCACTCACACACAGAGCAGAGTGAGATTCTGCACTCACACACAGAGCAGAGTGAGATTCTGCACTCACACACAGAGCAGAGTGAGACTCTGCACTCACACACAGAGCAGAGTGAGATTCTGCACTCACACACAGAGCAGAGTGAGACTCTGCACTCACACACAGAGCAGAGTGAGATTCTGCACTCACACACAGAGCAGAGTGAGATTCTGCACTCACACACAGAGCAGAGTGAGATTGCACTCACACACAGAGCAGAGTGAGATTCTGCACTCACACACAGAGCAGAGTGAGATTCTGCACTCACACACAGAGCAGAGTGAGATTCTGCACTCACACACAGAGCAGAGTGAGATTCTGCACTCACACACAGAGCAGAGTGAGATTCTGCACTCACACACAGAGCAGAGTGAGACTCTGTACTCACACACAGAGCAGAGTGAGATTCTGCACTCACACACAGAGCAGAGTGAGATTCTGCACTCACACACAGAGCAGAGTGAGACTCTGCACTCACACACAGAGCAGAGTGAGATTCTGCACTCACACACAGAGCAGAGTGAGATTCTGCACTCACACAGAGCAGAGTGAGATTCTGCACTCACACACAGAGCAGAGTGAGATTCTGCACTCACACACAGAGCAGAGTGAGATTCTGCACTCACACACAGAGCAGAGTGAGATTCTGCACTCACACACAGAGCAGAGTGAGATTCTGCACTCACACACAGAGCAGAGTGAGATTCTGCACTCACACACAGAGCAGAGTGAGATTCTGCACTCACACACAGAGCAGAGTGAGACTCTGCACTCACACACAGAGCAGAGTGAGACTCTGCACTCACACACAGAGCAGAGTGAGACTCTGCACTCACACACAGAGCAGAGTGAGATTCTGTACTCACACAGAGCAGAGTGAGATTCTGCACTCACACACAGAGCAGAGTGAGATTCTGCACTCACACACAGAGCAGAGTGAGACTCTGCAGTCACACAGAGCAGAGTGAGATTCTGCACTCACACAGAGAGCAGAGTGAGATTCTGCACTCACACACAGAGCAGAGTGAGACTCTGTACTCACACACAGAGCAGAGTGAGATTCTGCACTCACACACAGAGCAGAGTGAGATTCTGCACTCACACAGAGAGCAGAGTGAGACTCTGCACTCACACAGAGCAGAGTGAGATTCTGCACTCACACACAGAGCAGAGTGAGATTCTGTACTCACACACAGAGCAGAGTGAGATTCTGCACTCACACACAGAGCAGAGTGAGATTCTGCACTCACACAGAGCAGAGTGAGATTCTGCACTCACACACAGAGCAGAGTGAGATTCTGCACTCACACAGAGCAGAGTGAGACTCTGCACTCACACAGAGCAGAGTGAGATTCTGCACTCACACACAGAGCAGAGTGAGACTCTGCACTCACACACAGAGCAGAGTGAGACTCTGCACTCACACAGAGCAGAGTGAGACTCTGTACTCACACACAGAGCAGAGTGAGATTCTGCACTCACACACAGAGCAGAGTGAGATTCTGTACTCACACACAGAGCAGAGTGAGATTCTGCACTCAAACACAGAGCATAGTGAGATTCTGCACTCACACACAGAGCAGAGTGAGACTCTGCACTCACGCACAGAGCAGAGTGAGATTCTGCACTCACACACAGAGCAGAGTGAGATTCTGCACTCACACACAGAGCAGAGTGAGACTCTGCACTCACACACAGAGCAGAGTGAGACTCTGCACTCACACACAGAGCAGAGTGAGACTCTGAGTGAGCCCAGGGCCATACTTACATATCGTTATTTCTGTATAGCCTGAAATCTCCCACAGACGCTCACAGACGCTCACAGACGCTCACCGAGAACCTCGTGGCCACACGGTGAATTTAAAAAAAGGAAAACCGGAGCGTTCAGTACCTTTCCAGGGTGGCGGTGGGAGGGGGAGGGGTTCCGAACGAGAGAGCCAAAAGAGCTGCGATCTAATCACCCTCACTAATGAGCTTCATTTCCCATCGTCCATAACATTAAGCGCACATCTCATTATCACACGGAATTATGCAGCGATAATACTGACATGGCTTTGTTTTACATGTTGAGTGGGCTTCTGTTCATAGACCTCTCCACCGACCCCCCGACCGCCCGCCCACCCCCCCGGGCGCCCAGCACCCCCCCCCCACCCTCCGAACCCCCGCCCACCCCCCCCCCCCTCCTCCCACATGCTCAGGTTGCTCATAGCCAGGATTGACGCCCAGAGCTTTCATTCAAACCCTTTACGCATGAATCATTAAACCGATTCTCCACAGCCAGGTTTGCAAACCTTCTGCTCTTTGTGCTTTTATGTAACGTGAGCATCTGTACTCTACCGTAGTTCATTGATGAACTCCACCTCCGTTCATTGATGGGTTTAGCCATGGAGCAGCCTGCGCTTAGCGCTGAAAAATGATAGGAAAGATGGCTGCAGTTCATTGCGTCAGAAGGATGAAAGAACGAAATGGGCACGCATAATTCACCAAGGCTGCTTATTCATACGCTTCACCTTCACTTAGCAGGCAGTGCAAGTGCAGGCGATATGAGCAGGGTTTCATATCCATTAAATATATGAGAAAGAGAGAGAGAGGGGGCGGGAGAGGGAGAAGAAGAGATGAAAAATGACAAAAGAAAGATAACGTAATGGTGATACTGATGATGATGATGATGATGATAGGAAAATAGGCTAAATTGGCTAAACTCCTGATTGGCAGGTGAACAGTCCCCTGATAGTCATTAATCAGGACAAATAATCCAGCTTCAGACATGAAGACATAATATATGATAATTTTTCTTGTGTGTGTGTGTGTGTGTATGCGTGTGTACATGTGTGTGTGTGTGTGTGTGTGCGTGCATTTGTGTGTGTGAGTGCGTGTCTGTGTGTGTGTGTGTGTATGCGTGTGTACACGTGTGTGTGTGTGTGTGTGTGTGTGTAGTGTGTGAGTGTGTGTGTGTGTGTGCATAGGGTGTGTGTGTGTGTGCGCGTGTGTGTGCGTGTGCGTGTGCGTGTAGTGTGTGTGTGGGGTAGACACACCAGAGGTCCAGAAGCGTCCCCTCTGCCTGTCCAGCTGTTCTCTGTGTCTGTGTGCGTAAAATGAGCAACCACCGAGCGGATGAGTGCACGGCAGAGCTCTCTCCCTCCCTCTCTTCCGTTCATTCTCTTTCTTTCACTCTCACTTTTATCTCTCTCTTTCTCCCTTTGTCTTTCTCTCAGGCTGCTACAGAATGTATCTGAGCACAGAAAACCAGCTGAACTCTGTGTTCACCTGACAGATCCAAACAGCGCTTTTCTCCAACTCACAATAAGCCTCTCTTTCTGGAGAGAGAAGCACAACAAAAAGAGACAAGAGATCGATCTCTGCCCACTCTCTGTACTCCGCAGCATTACGCTAATGGCAGTGCCACATAGGAATCAAACCCGCAACCTCTTAGGCTTGCAGCAGTTCCCCATTAGCGCATCCGCTGCTCACTGTAACAGCTTTGCTCTCACGCTGTATTTTCCCGTTGGCTCCGCTCCTCGTTAATTAAGCCGTTTGAACAGAGCAGCCGCAGCAGGCCGCGCGTTTGGTGAGGAAACAAAGCGGCTTTACTTCAGGCGTTCAGCGGCGCCGCGCAGCAAGGAGAAAGCCCACTGAGGCTACAATCCCACCCACACCCGAACGGTTCCACTGTTTAAACACAGCGCAGTCTGTTCACCCGGCTCCGCCGGCAGAGCCACGTGCGGCTGAGAAGAAAACGACCGCGAGCCCTTTGGAATTACAGGAACGTTAATTGCTCCGGAAATGTGGTTCACAGGCGTGCTCTCGCAGTGCATGAGGCCATTTACGTCCAGGTTTCATTGCCATGGAAAGATCCCATTTGTAAGCTTCCACACCTCTGTGCCACAGACAGCAACCAGAGTTTAAGCACCATGGACAGAGTTCAGATTTCCACACCATGGACAGAGTTCAGATTTCAGCACCATGGGCAGAGTTCAGATTTCAGCACCATGGACAGAGATCAGATTTCAGCACCATGGACAGAGTTCAGATTTCAGCACCATGGACAGAGATCAGATTTCAGCACCATGGACAGAGTTCAGATTTCAGCACCATTGACAGCAGGACCTTTTCCGGGGAAAGTCTGGCTGAAATGCCATTTTTAAGCGGCACAGAACTCTGACTCCAAACCAGCTGAGCTCCAGCTCTGTGTGTGCAGTTGGGTGGGGAGATCTCAGCTTGCTTCCCCTCTTTCTGAGAAGCTGAACATGCGGAAGTGGTCAGTTCCCGCAGTCTGCCTCCTCTCCACACACAGAGCCAGACACCCCTCACACCCCACAAAGCTGCCCAGACACAGGGGGCCAGAACCTGCTCTGACACTGATACCTAGCTCTCCCTGCACCTCGGGCACTCTGTTCCTCGGTACTGAGTCAGGTACAGAGCAGGTAATGAAATAAACATTATCCTGAAGGAAAGGGAAAAAAACTTCTCCTCAAAATCTCTAAACATGCTGTCGCTTTCTCTGCCTCTCCCCCTCCTCCTCCCTGCTTTCACTCCCTCTCTCCTTTCCTCCCCCTCCTCCTCCTGCTTTCACTCCCTCTCTCCTCTCCTCCCTCCTCCTTCTGCTGCTTTCACTCCCTCTCTCCCCCCTCCTCCTCCTGCTTTCACTCCTCTCTCCTCTCCTCCCTCCACCTTCTGCTGCTTTCACTCCCTCTCTCCCCCCTCCTCCTCCTGCTTTTACTCCCTCTCCTCTCCTCCTCCTCCTGCTTTCACTCCCTCTCTCCCTCCTCCTCCTCCTGCTTTCACTCCCTCTCTCCCCCTCCTCACTGTCCTCCATCCCCAGCTTTAACTCCTCTCTCCCCCCTCCTCTATCTTTAGTCCTTCCCTCACATGAAGGATAATATTTTTTTATTCTTACAAGTACTGCATTTCAGTGGACATGAAGGTAATTATCTTCATCTGAAAGCTTTCTGCAGACGAAAGAGTTGCTCCACAAACCAGAGGCAACAGATGAATTCTGGCAGATGGCAATCTGTTAAAACTCTCACCATTCCTTAGACAGAGTGTTCAGAGGCTTCTCAGAAAGCTTTCTTTCTCACTTGTGAGAGGAAGAGTCCAGGTCAGGTCACAGGCTAGGGGTTCAGGGCAAGCACTACTTGTTTTGTCATCAATATTACCACTAAAATTTTGATACATTTGGCTGTAAGTCAAAGATAAGAACTAACTTGTAGGGTGAGTCCAGGCATGTAGAAACATAGACTGATCCATATTTTAATGAAATTATTTCACATTTTAATTACAGCAGTCCTGATATTAATATGTATGAGGGAATATTCACACACAAAGATATTCACAGATGAAAGGTCTTGACAGTGAGATAAGCAAGTAATTAGCCCGTTAGCTATAAATAAAATTAACTATTACAGTTCCATGACGGCAGGCTGCAGATCTGATACCATTTATAACAGGGATATTTTCACATGGGCATGCGCTGAGTACCACAATTACAGCTACACTGCCCTGCAGCGCTGATGCAATCAACTGATGATGTAAAGCAAATCACGCATATCTTAGAAGATATCTACCAACCAAGAATATAATACTGCCACAAGCAGTGATACAAAGGGTCCAGGCATAGACACAAGCCACTGTTACATGGCCAACCAGTGGCTATAATGAGGTACTTTGTACCACTGTGCCAAGTGCCGCTGGTCTCACCCATGAGCTCAGGCCAGAATTACAGACAGAGGTGACACAAAAGTAAAAGATCAATGCCAGATGAGTCATGCTCTATAGCACCACCATATGGTTCAACTGGGACAATACCTTCATCTTTGGGAGTGGCAATATAGCTACCAAAGTTCATCACCACTTGGGAGTTCTTAGCATTTTTGTGATGAGACGCTCCCGCAATGATATTCACTGGTTCCTTTTTAATGCATCAAAATTCAGTATAGGGCTTTCATGGAGCCCGGTCTGAGGAGGCTCACAAATTTCATGCAAATCGGTCCACTTTTGTCAAAGAAGCATTTTAAGTGTTTTTCAAAAAATGCAAATTTGCAAAAAAATCCAATATGGCAGGCTTTATGGATCCTTCAGGCAAGTTTGTTATGAGCCAGGGTATCGGAGGAAAAAAAGAATTTTGACAATAGGCCAAACCGTTCAAAACTTATAGTTCAAAAAATGTCCAAAATTTGACTTTGTTCCTATAGTGCCACCATCAGGCTAGTGTGAATAGGTTTAGTTATCTGAATAGCAGGTGGGAATGGGAACAAATCTGCTAAATTTGGTTGCTTTACAATGCCCAGTTTTTTCTCCGAAAATACTTTCTTAAAATAGTTTCTACATTGTCATCCCCACAAGACTTACTTACAACTATTTTTACCTAAAAATCTGTTTAACTTTATTTTTAAACTGATTTCACTCTAAATGTGGAAAAGACCCTTTGTATTATCTGCCAGCAAGGTAGGAATCGATTATGGCGATTAGTATAGTGATAGTTGTCCTGACTGCAACATGGTTAGCACAGACACTGCTGCCAAAATGAATATAAATGGCGTCTGCAGGAGGAGACCGAAGCCTGGCTTCCCCGTGAGCATGTGCCACTTAATGAACCATCTCCAGTGGGTTACCTAAGCATGCAGACTTCAGCTAGGGCTGGTGGAGTAGCATTCAGCCATCAATCCACCCTTTACCTCAATCCCCAAATCAGGAAGCAAATTCTGCTCATTCCAATTTCTTGCGATGAACTCAGAACAGGCTGACCAAGCTCAAGCAACCCAAAACATGCGCCGCGTTGTGTCAGTGTCTGGGTAAGGATACTGGGGCCTTTATTCAGTTTTTCTATCAGAATATTCTGTGTTTCAATCAGATCTCCCTGCTTCGGCAGACCACGATGGAATTGTTGGTAACTTCGACATTCACATAGACAAGGATAACAATGCCACAGCAGCTGCTTTTTCTTCTATTATTGACACTGCTGGTTTTACATAAACTGTTTCTGGGCTCCCCTGACTGTCACAGACTCACATGAGACCTAGTGCTATTCTAGGGCATTCAGTTTACAAACCTTACCAATGCTCCCCACAACCATGCCTTGTCAGATCACTTCCTTATTATATTGATTATTCCTTATTCGGTATTATTTAATTTTATCCAACAATCTGTTTAACTGAATTTTTCAACTTAATCCAGTTTGGGAAAGGGGCCTCAGATTTGGAAAACGCCCTTTGGAAACAGACAAACCTGTCCACTGAAGAACCAAAATAGTGTCACAGCCTGCTGCTCAACCCTTCTACCACCCTCATGACAAGTTCCCAGAAGCATTTCTTACTGGACAAGAAGCCACTGAGGCTTTCCTCAGCCAACCAGCTGACTAACCACTTAGCAGCGCAGAGAAGGGCCCTTCATCAAGTTTCTCACACTTGAAAAAAAAGACAAGCAGACAGAAAATTGTTGTACAACGATGTGACTCATGCCCTGCAGCAAACAAGAAGAAAACTGGAGAGAAAGTGGTGCTCATCCAAATTAGAGGTATTTGGCCTTGCACAGGAACATGGCTGCCTTCTGAAATTATTATATTCTAAATCATTATATTTCTTCAATCCAAGTAAACAGAATGAACATAATGCAGTATTTATCCGCAGTGCTGTAAACAAACCAACTAAAACGAAATCTCATGAAACTGCAAATCACCCTCTTAATTATAGCAGCGGTGACTTTATGAACTCTTTAAATGAGAAATTAGAAACTATTAGAGACCGGATCTCCCTGATGTCCTCTTCTCCTGCCATTACTTCCCCAAAAGCCTGTGAAAAAGCCGGCAGAAACACTACAGAATGAAGCACCGACCCCAAGCTACACTGTTTTACTCCGACCGAAGCAGATGAGCTGACCAAGTCAGCTATAACCTCAAAGCCAACCACATGCCCTCTCCATCCGATCCCATCCTGAATGGTGAGGAGCCTTCTCCCTGTGTCAGGCCAGCACGTGCTCCATGGCTGTATGGTTTCTCTGTCTCGGTCCGGTTGCTCCCATAATGAAATCCTGGTGCGGGCCACATGTTCCCCATTCTATCACAGGTATCTTTGTATCTACTCTCTAAAACCCTTCTCCACCCACAGCTCTTCCCGAACTCTCCTTTCTTTGTTTCCCACTCTCACTAATGGAGTAACTGCCCCCCCTTTCCAAAGTCACCCAAAACCTGCTGTCCGCCCCCTGTATGTCCACCACTCCAGCCAGCAAAGCACTCCCCCCTCCCCCCAGTCAAACCATCACACCCCCACCCTGAGCTGGCCAAGGGGTATACCCCCCACCCCACACACCCACCCTGAGCTGGCCAGAGGAGGATAACCCCCTCCCCCCACACCACGGAACCTCCACACACACCCTGAGCTGGCCAGAGGAGGATACCGCCCCCCCCCCCCCCCGCCCCCCAAAACGGAGTCCGATTCCTTCCAAGGTCTCATCCTGTCCTGTTCTTAAAGCTCTGTGGGGGTCCTGGCCAGTGTAATCTATAAAGTGTGTCCTTTGTAAAATAAGCTACAAAAATAACATTTTAGATTCACTTATGGATTTGAGGCATATCAGGGAGAGCACACCCAGTCTCACCCCTTGTTTTTATGTGGAACTACAGTTAAATTCCGGAATACTCTAAAATACCCCACTCCAGACAGTTACTCCCAGTCTCCGCCAGTCCCCCGTTGACATCACTTTGTGGCACTTTGGTGAAACAGCGCAGAGGGAAACATTTTCAGCAAAGTGAAAAATTTTAAGTTGTTTTTGCATTTTAGTTTTCCCAAAACACTTTGATAAACATGATAAACTGTCTACAGATGCAAAAACTGACACATTCATTTGTTTTTTATTAATTTAGTTTTTTTGTTTATATTTCTTTTTTTTGTCACTTCTCCTTTGTCACAAATATATTTTCTTGGGGGAGGAGGGAGTACTTCTCTTCTTTTGGGGCTGCTGTTCTGGGAGCTGGACACCAGGGGGAAGGCTCAGGAACATTAATCTGCTCCATAAGAGACAGGACAGGGCAGCGAGACAGAAAAGCTTCACGTTCAAGAGCAGGATATGACCTGTACAAGGGACTCCAATTTAGACACACACACACACACACACACTCACTAACTCAATCATGTCAGCACGAGGCACAACTGACGTATCTAAGCAACAAGTGGGAGGAGGGGGATGAGCTTCTTTTTGTTTTGGTAATAGTGTGACGATGACAGAACTCAAATGAGGCCACATCAGTGTCACAGAGTAGGACCCAAATAAAAGCGAAGAGGCTATTTGGGTTCACAGAGCTAAAGAGGACAAGAGCGCCACCTGGATCCAGGTACTGAAATATACCCATACATACTCATACAGACCTATACATACTCATGCCATACTCATACATACATACTTATGCCATACATACTCATACAGACCCGTACCTACATACTCATACATACTCATACAGACCCATCCATACCCACACAGATCCATATGTACCATATAAATCCATGTGTCCATTCACACACACACACAAACACACACACACATAGATTTGTGCAGACATGTACAGAACTGTATGGAGTCAGACTGTTGTTCAGAGCCAGCTTACAGTTCTACTACCCCCTCTCTTTCTGATTACACCTCTCCCTCCCTCCTTCCCTTACCCCTCCTCTCTCTCATCTTCCCCCTCCTCCCCCTCCTCTCCCTCCCCCTCCCCCACCTCGCTCAGTGCCACGCCCGTCTCCCTGCAGTGTGACTGGAGAGCACTGGTATTTTCCCAGCAGGCTTTGCTCCAGGTTAAATGAATAAATCAGGGCAATTAAATTACGGGTGTCCAGTCGGACCAGCTCTTCGGCCCCTAGGAGTCCATCTCTGAACCTCCTGGGACTGTGCAGCTGAGCGCCAGTGCACCAAAACCATAAATTACCCCCATCCACCCGGGACGGGGGCTGAACTGGGACGTCCTGCTGAGAATCCACAGCTCTCTATCCTCCTTTTTTTAAATCTCTCTTCTCTCCCTGACGAGCATGCACGGATAAGCCTGCACACACAAGCATGCACAGACAAGCCTGCACACACAAGCATGCACACACAAGCCTGCACACACAAGCATGCACAGATAAGCCTGCACACACAAGCATGCACACACAAGCATGCACACACAAGCATGCACAGACAAGCCTGCACACACAAGCATGCACAGACAAGCCTGCACACATAAGCCTGCACACACAAGCATGCACACATAAGCCTGCACACACAAGCATGCACAGACAAGCCTGCACACACAAGCAAGCACACACAAGCCTGCACACACAAGCATGCACACACAAGCAAGCACAGATACGCATGTACAGATAAGCCTGCACAGATAAGCCTGCACACACAAGCCTGCACACACAAGCAAGCACACACAAGCCTGCACACACAAGCATGCACAGATAAGCCTGCACACACAAGCATGCACACACAAGCATGCACAGATAAGCATGCACAGACAAGCCTGCACACACAAGCATGCACACACAAGCATGCACACACAAGCATGCACAGACAAGCATGCACACACAAGCATGCACAGACAAGCCTGCACACACAAGCATGCACACACAAGCAAGCAATCCAGTATGTTACTGAAATACGCACACAACACAGTCCTGTTCATTACTGTAAGAGACGCACCCTGTTTATTACTGAAGGAGACATGCTGTTCATTACGGAGACACACCCTGCTAATTACTGAGAGTGCTCTGCTATTTGACTTTCGCAAACAAACGGAGGATTACGGAAGACAGGTGGTTTAAAAAGGAAGTGCAGCCTGCCAAACGGGAATCTGTGCTCCTGGCTGAGAGGAAGCCACGGAGGAGGAAAGGAAAGGATGGAGACGGGGCGGAGGAGGAAAGGAAAGGACTGAGACGGGGCGGAGGAGGAAAGGAAAGGACTGAGACGGGGCGGAGGAGGAAAGGAAAGGATGGAGACGGGGCGGAGGAGGAAAGGAAAGGATGGAGACGGGGCGGAGGAGGAAAGGAAGGATGGAGACGGGGCGGAGGAAAGGAAAGGATGGAGCGGGGCGGAGGAGAAAGGAAAGGACTGAGACGGGGCGAGAGGAAAGGAAAGGACTGAGCACGGGGCGGAGGAGGAAGGAAAGGACTGAGACGGGGCGGAGGAGGAAAGGAAAGGACTGAGACGGGGCGGAGGAGGAAAGGAAAGGATGGAGACGGGGCGGAGGAGGAAAGGAAAGGACTGAGACGGGGCGGAGGAGGAAAGGAAAGGATGGAGACGGGGCGGAGGAGGAAAGGAAAGGACTGAGACGGGGCGGAGGAGGAAAGGAAAGGATGGAGACGGGGCGGAGGAGGAAAGGAAAGGACTGAGACGGGGCGGAGGAGGAAAGGAAAGGACGGAGACGGGGCGGAGGAGGAAAGGAAAGGACTGAGACGCGGCGGAGGTGGAGCGGCGAACCAACGTTCCCCTTGGGCAGGACGCCACTGCCTTTAAACGAGGGACACGGAGCACCTCAGCCCTGCCCTGGGGTGCAAACTAATTTACACGCATTTTAAGAACCTCTCTCTCCAGAGGCGGGGAGGGAGAGCAGGCCACACGCCGCTGGAGCTCCGCTGGGGGACGGGCCGCTTACCGAAACCTTTCTGCTTCTGATGCTACCGCTGAATTGGGCGGACGGCCCTGGAGCGGTTCGCGGGCCAGCCGGGGCGCGGTCCCGCGCGCACGAACTCAGTAACGAGGACAGCGGGGCACAGCCGCCACCGAGCCGCGAATCAGCCGCCAGCACTATAATGTAAGTGCCAGCGCAAGAGGGCCGCTTGAGGGGGAGCCCTTCTCCCATGATTACAGGGCCGCGGGTGTCAGCCAAGGGTTCGAGCTTCCCCAGGGCACAGCGGCACTCATCTCACGCTGGATTCAAGCTCGTTTACTCCTTTTTCCATTTGTACAGAGTAATTGTGAACGCAGAGCAGAGACCCCCAAGGCTTATTAATAACTGAAATAGATGGGAAAAGGGAAATTTGACTAAATGTTCAAAACTGAGGTTGGAGCCAAAACACCCGAAACACAAACGTTAGGTCGTTTTATTCATGGCTGCAGTCCAGGAATTTAGACTTCAATAATAAAGCTTTTGTGTCAAGTGTTTTGTTATGCTTCCAGTTTCAAATGCGATGGCAAATATTACCGAAACCCGCATAGTTCTGGCACAGTCTCCATGACTCAGTGCCCATTCCCTCTGTTCTCAGTGCACATTCTCCCTGTTCTCAGTGCACATTCTCTCTGTTCTCAGTGCACATTCTCCCTGTTCTCAGTGCACATTCTCTCTGTTCTCAGTGCACATTCTCTCTGTTCTCAGTGCACATTCTCTCTGTTCTCAGTGCACATTCTCCCTGTTCTCAGAGCACATTCTCCCGGTTCTCAGTGCACATTCTCCCTGTTCTCAGTGCACATTCTCCCTGTTCTCAGCGCACATTCTCTCTGTTCTCAGTGCACATTCTCTCTGTTCTCAGTGCACATTCTCTCTGTTCTCAGTGCACATTCTCTCTGTTCTCAGTGCACATTCTCTCAGTTCTCAGTACACATTCACTCTGTTCTCAGTGCATATTCTCTCTGTTCTCAGTACACATTCTGTCAGTGACAGGGGGTGGAGTCACAGGCACCTGACATACAGAAGGGGGAGGGGCTTATGGTGAAAGGAGAGGGGCTATCGTGACTCATTTATTAACTACTGAGTCTCATTTAGAAACTATCGAGTGTCATCAGGAAACTACTGGGTTTAATTAAAAACTACTGAGTCTCATTTAGAAACTATTGAGTCCCAGTTTAAGATGGAACTGACTGTAAAATAATGTTTTTTTCATTGCCTTGATTGCACTGCATTGCGCTCAATGGTAAAAACATTTTTCAGAGAAGCACAACCATAAAAACCTGAATGACAGATCGCTCATTACCTTACAGTATTATTAACACACACGTGTACATTACCACAATCACAAGTCAATTAACGCCATTGTTTCTCTCCTTCCTTCACTTCATAGCTCATCTCCTTTGTGATTTTTAAACACCCTCAGGATTCTGTCGGTATAATTGCTGCGTTTCAGTGAACGCGATCGATACATAATTAATGACAGAAAGAGCCTGTTTCAGCGCACCCCATTACGGAATGGCGGGGGACTGAAGAGAGCCTTCCGCACGGAACGCAGTGGAACGCGCTCTGCGAGACTCTCCCACGCACGTCAGGATTCGCTGAACACCTGTCTTAATATTGTCCTCACAATGAAAAGCACGCACTCCACTTTTTATGCACAAGCACAGCTACATAAAATAACAGGGCATGCAGAATCTCCTCTTTATCCGCAGAGCAAATGGCTGTAACACCAGCTGTAATTCCACAGGTAGCTCAGGCACCGAAACCAGACCCCCCTCCCGTCCCTGCCCCCCCCCGAGACTCCCCTCCTCTCTCACCTGGCGAGCAGGTTGCCGGGGCGGGGTGGACCGTCGTAGACGGACAGGATGTCGAAGTCCTCCTCCAGGGCGAACCCCTGGAACAGCAGCTGCACACGTGCGTGTTCGGGCGCGGGCACCACCCAGGTGCAGTTGGCATAGTTGGGGTATCCGTAGGGATATCCCGGGCTCTCTATGGTCCCGTTGGGTTCCCGCAGGGTGTAGCTGCAGTTTTGGGCTGGAGGAGAGTTTGGGGGGGGGGGGGGTGGGAAGAACAGCAGGGTCAGAGAATGAGAGCACTATTCACTGACCAATAATGCATTATTCACTTCAGTTCACCAAACGATATTGCACTTTTCACTGCATTTCACTGCAGTTAATAAAAGCCCCACCCTCTCTCCAGTTGTATAAAAGCCCCACCCCCTCCACAATCTCATCAGTGCTCATTAACACTGGTGATCTCAGTAGCCCTGCTCATTAACACTGGTGACATCATTAGCCCTGCTCATTAACACTGGTGGCATCATTAGCCCTGCTCATTAACACTGGTGACATCATTAGCCCTGCTCATTAACACTGGTGACATCATTAGCCCTGCTCATTAACACTGGTGACATCATTAGCCCTGCTCATTAACACTGGTGACATCATTAGCCCTGCTCATTAACACTGGTGACATCATTAGCCCTGCTCATTAACACTGGTGACATCATTAGCCCTGCTCATTAACACTGGTGACAGCATTAGCCCTGTTCATTAACACTGGTGACATCATTAGCCCTGCTCATTAACACTGGTGACATCATTAGCCCTGCTCATTAACACTGGTGACATCATTAGCCCTGTTCATTAACACTGGTGACATCATTAGCCCTGCTCATTAACACTGGTGACATCATTAGCCCTGCTCATTAGGAGAATGAGCTGTTTGGCAGCAGATCTTTCAGATGACAGTCAAGCGAGAGCTCGGTGAGTGTTTGAAGCCCACCAGGCCTGTCTGGCTGTTTGGAGTAAACCCAGACTGGGGCCAAATGATCATTCAAAATACTTTAACCCTTCAAAATCCAGGAAGTTCCTCCAGATTCCTCCAATTATAGAACACCACGGTTGTGGTCAACCGTCACCTCTTCCCTCCTATGACCGTGCCTGTTGCCTAGCGACATGATTTTCTGGCAGTTCTGGTGGACTTGCAGAAGCGTTTTCAGCATTAAGTGTTCTGGGCACCCATCTGCCTCGAGTCCGGGTAACACGCCTGTCGCTTACCTGCTCTGACAGTCCCAGAATGCCCTGGGGCCATCCATCAGAGCTCTATCATCCATCTTTATTTACACCCAAAAACACTCTGACGGAAACTGCTGTGAGTGTTAACAGACAGCCCGTAAAATCCGACCCGGTTCCTTCAGCCATACTGACAGCACTCACAGACGGGGCTTCCACTGTCAATCAAAAACATTTAGCACCTGCTAAATAAGCTAGTTAGCAAGCCATGCTAATTAGCCATGCTAATTTTAATTTTTTGTGTTAACATCAGCCTGCCCAGGGACAACAGATGAAAATTAGCGATCTAGCTAAATCTGGCACATTTACATCACATAATAGTGATGTTGATCAATGTGTATTGTCCCTGCCAAATAAATAAATAAATAAATAAATAAATAAATAAATACATTTTTCAATGAACAACATGCTTTTGGGCATGGCACGCTATCTCAGTAAGTATGAAAAGGCTGTTTGCTCTTCAGCATCTCTAGTGCTAAGAGGAGTATGCTCAGTGATTTAATAGTTTTTTCCGGTATGGGAGAGGGCTTTGTTTCTATTACATTATCATCACTTAGGGTACGTTGCTAGCCACAGCGAAGAACCGTAGTGCAGAACATCAGTGTTACTCTCAGGAATACAAAAATATGATATTGCCAAAAAAGGGACAGGGGCCCATTTATAATCAATAAGTATAATTTTAACCTAACAAACAACAATTTGTACTCTGACAAAAATCAAAGTACCAAGTATCAAAGTACCAAATCAAAGTAAAAAATATATCTTTTTTATGCAGCTATTGCTATAGCATGATCCAAAAGGAAATCGAAAGAAAGAAAGAAAGACAGAAAGAAAGAAAGAAAGACTGCAGTGGAAGATGGGCAGTGTTTCTGCTGTTCTGACTGCAGAGGGAAGATGGGCAGGGTTTCTGCTGTTCTGACTGCAGTGGAAGATGGGCAGGGTTTCTGCTGTTCTGACTGCAGTGGGAAGATGGGTAGGGTTCCTGCTGTTCTGACTGCAGTGAGGAGGGAAGATGGGCAGGGTTCTCTGCTGTTCTGACTGCAGTGGAAGATGGGCAGTGTTTCTGCTGTTCTGACTGCAGTGGGAAGATGGGCAGTGTTTCCGCTGTTCTGACTGCAGCGGGAAGCTCATTCCACCACCAGGGGGCAGAGCAGACAGGAGACGTGACCTGGAAGTGCAGGCTCATGAGGGGAAGGGGGCCAGATATCCAGAGCGAGCAGAAAAATGGACACTCCTGTTTGGTGAGTCAGTGCCTAATGAACTTATGAAAATATAACAAAGCTGTTTATTTAGCAGCCCGATAGAAGCAAGGTGTTACATTTTCTGCAAACCCATATAGGTAACCAGGGGAGGGAGGTGAGAAGGGGAGTGACATGGCTGAGTCTGGGGAGGCTGTAGATCAGAGGAGCAGCAGTGTTGTGGAGGAGCTGCAAAGGTCTGGTGGTGGAGGCAGGGAGGCCAGCGAGGAGCGAGGTTCAGGAGTCTAGATGGGAGGTGATCTGTGCCTGGACTAAGAGCTGGGCTGAGTAGGGGGACAGTGAGGAGGGAGGTGAGGAGGGAGGTGCAGGCGTCCAGATGGGAGGTGATCAGCACCTGGACTAAGAGCTGGGCTGAGTAGGGGGACAGTGAGGAGGGAGGTGAGGAGGGAGGTGCAGGCGTCCAGATGGGAGGTGATCAGCACCTGGACTAAGAGCTGGGCTGAGCAGGCGAAGAGGAAGGGGCGGGTGCTCCAGATGATGGACAGGAAGGATGCGAACCCGTGACAACCCGCTGCGATGCGCGCGGAGAGGGACGCAGACTCTGACTCCATTAGCGCTCCAAGATTCCAGGCTGATGATGAGGATGGCCCAGGATGAGGCTGGAGCACGCGTGGTTCTTTTACACACCATATGAGGCCTGCGATGTTTGCGAGGTCTTCTTCAGGCCCTTAACACGCATTGCATGTTTCTGCTTTATCGAGACATAACTAACACTGCAGTGTCTCTCTGAAGCTCTCTGCAGCAAGCAGAGCTGCCTGTAAAGACTTAGCGCAACACCCCAGCAACTCACCTCTCTCTGAACCCACCCCCCCCACCCCAAACCCCCTCCCCTCCCCAAACCGGGGTGTGGGGGCTGCTCTGAGACACTGGGGTTTGCTTAGGGGGGCTCGCTTTGTTCCACCAGCCACCTGCAGAGTATATCAGCGCCCCAGTAGACAAACTCATAACCCACAGACCCCACTACAGAGGAAACATACTGATCACACACTACAGCTCAGAGTATTACAGAGAGAACTGTTTGTCTACAAACATACACATACACTTGCACACGCACACACACACATATGTACATACACAATCACAACCGCAAACACACACCTGCACAAGACACACAAACACACAGGCACACACACACACACAGGCACAAACACACACACGCATTCAGTATGATGACAGTAACACAACGCACAACGCACTCATAACACACCAGTACGGACAACCACCAACACACCATGCTCAACATGAAACACACACATGCACACACACACACTTACACGCACTCACACACGCACACACACACACACGCACACGCACGTTAGTCCAGAGACAGACATGAAGCAAAGGCTGTGGCACACTGCTGCATCTGCAGTAAATCATTTCCAGTTACCGTGGTTTCAGCAGTCTCATTTGACAAGGTCACCATGGTTTCCTGTTTCAGACAGAAACAGACGAGCACCTAGCATTTACTTTACAGGTAAATAAGCATTCATAAGAGCGACAAGGCAAAGTAATTACATACGTTATTTATTATTATTATTATTATTATTATTATTATTATTATTATTGTGAATTATTATTATTAATTTCCTTATTTGCTTAAAGTGCAGATTTCCCAGTTGGGCTCAAGGCCACTAAATCAATGCCAGACTGCTGGATTGCAGCCGGCTGCTTCCAGGCCCGTCTCTGTAATGGTGATGTTGCTGTCATCCCAGTTCCTGCCCTAATGGCTGCATGAGGTGGCTGTAAAGAGCCGGAATGGCGCCGGACGCAGGTCTATCGCTCTTTTCCCCACTGGTCAGCAGGTCAGTCCATCAGCGCTTCAGGCAGCCGGTTGGGGCTCCCTCGCCCACGCCCGCCAACATCGCTCCACAAACGCAGCGTGAACATCGCCCCCGGCAGCACGAGCCGCCGTTAATGCCGGATTCATTCACCCAACTGGGGGGTCAACTGTGTTCAGCGCACTGACACAGTCGCATGCAGACGCATCCCCTTTCATTTCCATGCGCTGACACCGTCGCATGCAGACGCATCCCCTTTCATTTCCATGCGCTAACACTGTCGCATGTAGACGCATCCCCTTTCATTTCCATGCGCTGACACCGTCGCATGCAGACGCATCCACTTTCATTTCCATGCGCTGCTGTGGATCACAAATATTTACTGTTGCCACAAATTGTCATAATTAATTAATGTGCCATATACAGGCAGACTAAGTAGAAATATTTGTTTTCATTACTTCATAATAAATAACACACTCTGCTGAATGCTGATAGCTGAGTGAAAGTGGTTGTCATCATTGTTATAAGTCCCATCCCCAGCGGTATATGGGCGGAGTCCCCAGCGGTATGTGGGTGGAGTCAGGGTTCTGTCCCCAGCGGTATGTGGGTGGAGTCCACAGCGGTATGTGGGTGGAGTCAGGGTCCTGCCCCCAGCGGTATGTGGGTGGAGTCAGGGTTCTGTACCTAGCGGTATGTGGGTGGAGTCAGGGTTCTGTCCCCAGTGGTATGTGGGTGGAGTCAGGGTTCTGTCCCCAGTGGTATGTGGGTGGAGTCAGGGTTCTGTCCCCAGTGGTATGTGGGCGGAGTCAGGGTCCTGTCCCCAGCGGTATGTGGGTGGAGTCAGGGTCCTGTCCCCAGCGGTATGTGGGCGGAGTCAGGGTTCTGTCCCCAGCGGTATGTGGGCGGAGTCAGGGTTCTGTCCCCAGCGGTATGTGGGCGGAGTCAGGGTTCTGTCCCCAGCGGTATGTGGGCGGAGTCAGGATCCTGTCCCCAGCGGTATGTGGGCGGAGTCAGGGTCCTGTCCCCAGCGGTATGTGGGCGGAGTCAGTGTCAGTGGCCACAGGGCATCACACCGCACTGCCGGAATGCTACAGGAATGGGAATTCCGTTCAGTATGGCAGATTTCCAATGTGAAATATGGAGACAAACAAGCCGTAGCCCACTGAAAGCTGAATATGATCTCTGCTCATTCTCCCGAAGGACTGTGACATTCTCTCCTTCCGGGGGAGACATAGCTCAGGAGGTAAGACCGATTGTCTGGCAGTCGGAGGGTTGCCGGTTCAAACCCCGCCGTGGGCGTGCCGAAGTGTCCTTGAGCAAGACACCTAACCCCCAATTGCTCTGGCAAATGAGAGGCATCAATTGTAAAGCGCTTTGGATAAAAGCGCTATATAAATGCAGTCCATTTACCATTTACCATTTACCATTTACCAAACACCCCTCCCTCGTCATCCCACCATTCTCTCTTTCCAAGAGGTTGACTGCAGCAGTGAAGGACAATGAGCTCTGTTTCAACATACACACACTTACATGCACACAAACAAACACATGCATGCACACACACACACTCACACAGGCACACACACACACACACACACACACCCTGATGACCGCGGGGCCACTAGTGCCGATGACCGCGGGGCCACTAGTGCTGATGACCACGGGGCCACTAGTGCTGATGACCGCGGGGCCACTAGTGCTGATGACCGCAGGGCCACTAGTGCTGATGACCGCGGGGGCCACTAGTGCTGATGACCGCAGGGCCACTAGTGCTGATGACCATGGGGGCCACTAGTGCTGATGACCACGGGGCCACTAGTGCTGATGACCGCAGGGCCACTAGTGCTGATGACCGCAGGGCCACTAGTGCTGATGACCACGGGGCCACTAGTGCTGATGACCGCGGGGCCACTAGTGCTGATGACCGCAGGGCCACTAGTGCTGATGACCGCGGGGGCCACTAGTGCTGATGACCGGGGGGGCCACTAGTGCTGATGACCGCAGGGCCACTAGTGCCGATGACCGCGGGGGCCACTAGTGCTGATGACCACGGGGGCCACTAGTGCTGATGATCGTAGGGGCCACTAGTGCTGATGACCACAGGGCCACTAGTGCTGATGATCGTAGGGGCCACTAGTGCTGATGACCGCAGGGCCACTAGTGCTGATGATCATGGGGGCCACTAGTGCTGATGACCGCAGGGCCACTAGTGCTGATGACCACGGGGGCCACTAGTGCTGATGACCACGGGGGCCACTAGTGCTGATGATCGTAGGGGCCAATAGTGCTGATGACCGCGGGGGCCACTAGTGCTGATGATCGTCGGGGCCACTAGTGCTGATGACCACGGGGCCACTAGTGCTGATGACCACGGGGCCACTAGTGCGGGGGTCACTAGTGCTGATGACCGCAGGGGCCACTAGTGCTGATGACTGCGGGGCCACTAGTGCCGATGACCACGGGGGCCACTAGTGCCGATGACCGCAGGGCCACTAGTGCCGATGACCGCAGGGCCACTAGTGCCGATGACCGCGGGGGCCACTAGTGCTGATGACCGCGGGGGCCACTAGTGCCGATGACCGGGGGGGCCACTCAACAGTGGTACAGAAACCGCACGCCTTCGTAAATTTAAGAGGTTTTGAGTCTTTATTAGGTTTATTTAAGCCATACCTGCCAACCTTTAACTAGGCTACATCTCTAGATCATTGTGCAATGTAACTGAGCAAAATCCCATTAAATATCCGAAATATGTGATAATTGTTTATGCAAATAGACAGTCTCTTCACAATGGAATGAATGGGAAATGGTTTGGGATTTGGCAAATACCCAAATTAAGCGCTAACAGCAGTGACAAAAGGACGGTGGTACAGGCATTCTTTGAGTGAATGCATAAAAATAATTTAAATACATTAAGCTGGAATTTGCATGGATTCATTAAGTAAAAATGTTAATTAATATTGTACCCTAAGTGAGTGACACAATGAAAGGCATTGCAGTTCCATTATTCCTGCAGAACGATCCCCTGGCAATGACTTCACCCTTCAGCAAAGCCTAAATTTCCTCCCAAATCTGGCACTTACAAAATGTGACCTTTATAAATAAAATAAATAAATCAGCGATTTAAATTGTTCCAAATTCTTATTTTTGTCACATTTTTTTTTAGCCTTGTGGTGGTCTCTTGAAGACTTTACAAAATTTTACATTCTAAATACAGACGACACGTTGAGTTGACAGTGGCAGTGAAGCCAGATCGACTGCAGTCACTCTCACACAAAGTCACCACCTAAGCCCTACTTTGAGCCAGGAAAAACGATGTATTACTATTTTTATCATTTTTTTAAAAAAGGTTCAATATCAGTGTGGAATTTTCCATCAACTAATTTACGCCTATGCTGACTGCTGACCTCAACCTAGACATCTATAGTATAGTAGTCTGGGCCAATCAAGAACGTACACTAAAACTTAAATAAAAATGGTTTTTTTTGCATTTTTATTTCAGTTTTTGTGTACATTCTTGATTGGCACAGACATTTAAAAAAAAAAACAAAAAAAACAAGGATATTTTAGATATTTATCGAAGTTTCTGATAGTCTGCCAGTTGTACAACAGAAAGCAAAAAGGGCACGGATGGTTTGAGGTTTAAAGTGAAAAACTGCTCTTTATGCATCTCCACAGCAGCTTGTACCACATTGTGTTTGTTTCCAGAGGCAGTACATTTCAACACATCAATTCAAGAGTTTATTCACAATTATGAAATTATATATTCATTTAAATTTCAAAGAGGCACTTCTTCGCTTTTCGGTTCTTAAGAAAAACAAGCCCTTGCCTCTTTTCTCGAATGCCTAACAGCGGACAAAGCCACTTACAAACTGAAGCCACTATTATACCCGACGCACAAACAGAAGAGAGCTTCAGCTATGTCGCCTAGTGTTATTTATTCCAGCCTGAATTTGCAGATAAGTGGTTTCAGCAGAGAGCGCCTGGGAGAGGGAGGACAGTGCTGGCATGCTGACATCCCGTTTGAGGACCACTAGCCTCACTTTCAGCAGATCTGAGTTGCCTAAAGGCGGTGGGTGAAAATGACTTCGATGATTTTGTCATTTTCTTATCCCCCACAACTTGGAACTGCACAAGCAGGAGCCATTTCCAATTACGCTGCTTCTATGAGGCACTTCTTTCATGTGTTGAACAAAACACCTTCTTCACTGCTGATGCAGGAAGTGGGGCCAATTCTACAGGAAGCAGGGCCGATTCTACAGGAAGCGGGGCCGATTCTACAGGAAGCGGGGCCGATTCTACAGGAAGCTGGGCCGATTCTACAGGAAGCTGGGCCGATTCTACAGGAAGCTGGGCCGATTCTACAGGAAGCTGGGCCGATACTACAGGAAGCTGGGCCGATTCTACAGGAAGCTGGGCTGATTCTACAGGAAGCTGGGCTGATTCTACAGGAAGCTGGACCGATTCTACAGGAAGCTGGGCTGATACTGCAAGAAGCCATTACAAAGCCCGCAGGCCATTAGAGACCTCTGTAAATATCAAAAATATGCTGAAATAAAGAATATTTTTTAAAGAAAAAGAACAACCCCCCAGCCCCTTTCAAGGCCCAGTGTAGGCGTTAAAGAGCCTCCTACACAAGAAGAGTGTTCCCTCACCCTAACCCTAACCCTACACAAGAAGAGCATTCCCCAACCCTAACCCTACACAAGAAGAGCGTTCCCCAACCCTAACCCTAACCCTACACAAGAAGAGCGTTCCCCAACCCTAACCCTAACCCCACACAAGAAGAGCATTCCCCAACCCTAACCCTACACAAGAAGAGCGTTCCCCAACCCTAACCCTACACAAGAAGAGCATTCCCCAACCCTAACCCAACACAAGAAGAGCGTTCCCCAACCCTAACCCTAACCCTACACAAGAAGAGCGTTCCCCAACCCTAACCCTACACAAGAAGAGCGTTCCCCAACCCTAACCCTACACAAGAAGAGCGTTCCCCAACCCTAACCCTACACAAGAAGAGCGTTCCCCAACCCTAACCCTACACAAGAAGAGCGTTCCCCAACCCTAACCCTACACAAGAAGAGCATTCCCCAACCCTAACCCTACACAAGAAGAGCGTTCCCCAACCCTAACCCTACACAAGAAGAGCGTTCCCCAACCCTAACCCTACACAAGAAGAGTGTTCCCTCACCCTAACCCTACACAAGAAGAGCGTTCCCCAACCCTAACCCTACACAAGAAGAGCGTTCCCCAACCCTAACCCTAACCCTACACAAGAAGAGCGTTCCCTCACCCTAACCCTACACAAGAAGAGCGTTCCCCAACCCTAACCCTACACAAGAAGAGCGTTCCCTCACCCTAACCCTACACAAGAAGAGCGTTCCCCAACCCTAACCCTAACCCTACACAAGAAGAGCGTTCCCTCACCCTAACCCTACACAAGAAGAGCATTCCCCAACCCTAACCCTACACAAGAAGAGCGTTCCCCAACCCTAACCCTACACAAGAAGAGTGTTCCCTCACCCTAACCCTACACAAGAAGAGCGTTCCCCAACCCTAACCCTACACAAGAAGAGCGTTCCCCAACCCTAACCCTACACAAGAAGAGCGTTCCCCAACCCTAACCCTACACAAGAAGAGCGTTCCCCAACCCTAACCCTACACAAGAAGAGCGTTCCCCAACCCTAACCCTACACAAGAAGAGCGTTCCCTCACCCTAACCCTACACAAGAAGAGCGTTCCCCAACCCTAACCCTACACAAGAAGAGCGTTCCCCAACCCTAACCCTAACCCTACACAAGAAGAGCGTTCCCCAACCCTAACCCTAACCCTACACAAGAAGAGCGTTCCCCAACCCTAGCCCTAACCCTACACAGAGAGCGTTCTCATCACTAACCCTACACAAGAAGAGCGTTCCCAACCCTAACCCTACACAAGAAGAGCGTTCCCTCACCCTAACCCTACACAAGAAGAGCGTTCCCCAACCTAACCTACACAAGAAGAGCGTTCCCTCACCCTAACCCTACACAAGAAGAGCGTTCCCAACCCTAACCTAACCCTACACAAGAAGAGCGTTCCTCCACCCTAACCCTACACAAGAAGAGCATTCCCAACCCTAACCCTACACAAGAGAGCGTTCCCAACCCTAACCCTACACAAGAAGAGTGTTCCCTCACCTAACCTATACAGAAGAGCATTCCCAACCCTAACCCTACACAAGAGAGCATTCCCCAACCCTAACCCTACACAAGAGAGCGTTCCTCACCCAACCCTACACAAGAAGAGCGTTCCCAACCTAACCCTACACAAGAAGAGCATTCCCCAACCCTAACCCTACACAGAAGAGCGTTCCCACCTAACCTACACAAGAAGAGCGTTCCCAACCCTAACCCTACACAAGAAGAGCGTTCCCTCACCTAACCCTACAAGAGAGCGTTCCCCACCTTAACCCTACACAAGAAGAGCGTTCCCCAACCCTAACCCTACCCTACACAAGAAGAGCGTTCCCCAACCCTAACCTAACCCTACACAAGAGAGCGTCCTCACCCTACCCTACACAAGAAGAGCGTTCCCCAACCCTAACCCTACACAAGAAGAGCGTTCCCTCACCCTAACCCTACACAAGAAGAGCGTTCCCTCACCCTAACCCTACACAAGAAGAGCGTTTCCCATGCAGTCATTCAGGCTCAAAAACTCTTCTGCCTCGCCTGCACAGTGAGTCCCATTCTATCAAAAAACATCATCTTAATTAATATTACCAGGGAGAGAGACGGGGAGAGAAACAGAGAGAGACAGAGAGACAGTGAGAGAGACAGACAGAGAGAGAGATTGAGAGAGAGATATTCTGTTTGACATGCTGTGTGTCAGTTGGTGGGCAAGGGTCAGTATTAAATGTATTCAGTTTTTGTTGAGAATAGATCCTGGAAAAGCCGGCAGGAGGTTGAGAGTTGAGAAACCGTGGCAGTAAACTTAAACTTTAAAAAGTCAAAAAAAAAAAAAAAAAACATTTTACAGAAAGCATCCAGATCTCGGGGGCTCAGACATGACTTCCCCCGGGGACAACATATATAGACTTCAAACCCCACAATGCCTGGGGTCAAAGGTCAAATCAACAGGGAGCTGCAAGGCAGGAGTCAGATAGAACATTCCGGAAGAACCAGTTCAGGGGGCATTTTAATGGCATTAAGATTACAGATAGATGTACTAATTAGGATTTCTTTCAAGATATTCAAATCAGTTATTGACCTAGTTACTTGACATGGCAGTCTTACACAGCAAGATTATTGTAAATATGACAAACACTCAATAGTCTGCATGCAGACCTTTGCAAAAATATCTTCAGTGCACACAGATAATCGTAATACATCTAAGGCAGAAATAGGTCAGAATGCACTACTAATTAAAACACACAAAAGGCCCATTATATTTTGGTTGCACTGAAATGCCAAACCCCCCACCCCACCACCCCCCAAGCTAATTAGCAAAAGACCCTGAAATGCCAAGTGCTGAGGGCAAAGAATTCCATCAGTGAACTGATCCAGAGGCTCACACAACCAACGCATGCTAATAAACAAGTCTCAGCACCAACACATCCAAGCAAATAATCTCAGCACCAAAACTCATGCTAACAAACAAACCTCAGCACCAACACATGCTAAAAAACAAACCTCAGCACCAACACATGCTAACAAACAAGTCTCAGCACCAACACATGCTAACAAACAAGTCTCAGCACCAACACATCCAAGGAAATAATCTCAGCACCAACACATGCTAATAAACAAATCTCAGCACCAGCACATGCTAATAAACAAATCTCAGCAACAGCACATGCTAACAAACAAGCCTCAGTATCAACACACGCTAACAAACAAGCCTCAGCATCAACACACGCTAACAAACAAGCCTCAGCATCAACACATGCTAACAAACAAGCCTCAGCACCAACACATGATAACAATCAAATCTCAGCACCAACACATGCTAACAAGCAAACCTCATCAACACATGCTAGCATGGTAAATAAACCTCAGAAATGACATTACAGACAAAAATCAGCCTCAGTACTGACACTAATGTATGTTCTATCATAGATAAATGCCTACATTGGCAAAATGCTAACACAAATCAGTTCCAGGACTGACAGCTGCTAACACATATTAGCCTCAGCAATGACACTAATGTAAGAAAATAAAATTTCAGCACTGACACTACACTTACACAAGTCATCCTCAGCACTGATATGAAGTCAGCGCAAACAGCACTAACATCAAAAAAACCCCACCAAAAATCATCACCAAATGAAAAGTAAATAAAAAATTTCAAACAAATGAGAAAAAATTGAGAGAATGAGAGAAATGAGAAAAAATTCTGGCCCTAAAACATTAACATACCCTGGCACACTACCAGACCATGTTTTTTTAAACCCAAGAAGAGTACAGACTCCACAAGCACAGGCCAGTCTTGGAGACAAGCAGAGAGGAAAGACTGGGACAAAACTGCATCTGTCTGAATCTGAGAACCACAGAGACAAGTCCACATTTTTCCACAAAAAAAATTAAAGTTTAATACCTGTCGAACAACTTTTCCAAAGCTGGCCAGAAAATAAATTATGCTCCATTGTAAGAACAGGACCTTCTCTGTTGATGTTGATGCTGGTATTTCTCACCCATCATATTGAATGGAAGACTTTGTTCTAGAGCTGTACAAGTTTTATAATGTATTTTTTTTTTAGCAAACTCTAAACTGGCTATGCTGTTCTAAAGGCACACCAGTGGTTTCCATCTTGCGATAAACCTTCTGAGGTTATGCTAGCGTGGTCTTATCTTAATTCTAGTCTTTGACAAGTATGCCTACATCCTTGAGAGTATTCTTCATCTGTTCAACAATTGAAAAAGGTTTTTTCTTCACGATTGTATTTTGGCCATCCACTACAGTGGCCATCCATAGTCCACCAGGTTTTTGATGCCATTGCTGAACTCAGCAGAATATTCTTGCTTCTTCGCAATGAAACAAACAGTTGATTTTGACACACCCAACATTCTGGCCGTGTCTCTGATCGATGTATTCAGATTTTTCCACTCCATGACGACCTGCTTTACTGGCATTGGCACTTATTTGGTCCTCATGTTGAGAGACAACAGCGGCAGACTCCAAATGCAAATTCCACGTGGGGAATCCACTCTAGGCCTTTTGTTAGCTTTCTTTTGCATGAACTAATGATGCAACAACACACAGCTGGCCAAGAAACAGCTTGGCAGCCAATCTTCCCATTACTTTTGTTCCCCAAATGGGGGACTATGTATAAAAGGGGCTGCAATTCCTGCATGGTTCACCCGATATGGATGCAATACACAGAAATTAAAGCTGAGAGTCTGCTATTTAACCTCGTATTCACTATTCATTCCAAATCCAATGTACTGGAGTACAGAGCAAAAACAACAAAGAATTGTGTCACTGTCCAAATAGACTACACTGTGTGCATATATACAGTGCCCTTCATAACGTCTGGGACAAAGACATATTTTTCTTTTCTTGATTCAGCTCTGTGCTCCACAATTTTAGATTTGTAATCAAACAATTCAAACAATTCATGTGGTTAAAGTGCAGAATCTCAGTTTTTATTAAAGGGTTTCTTTCTCATACATTTTGGCTTGCAGAACCATGTTGAAATTACAGCACTTGTGAAGTGTGTGATTGCAAATCTAAAATTGTGGAGTACCAAATCAAGAAAAAAAAACAATTTGAGCAGAATTTAGGGGGGGAGGGACTTTTATAAGCCTTATACATCATCACTAAAGAGCAAGTCTTAAATCCATCACCAAAAGAGAAACAAAAATCCAAAAACAGACTGTGTCTCCTTTACAGGGCCTACCACACTGCAGTTAATGAGAGCCAGGCAGCGCTAACGCCGCTAGCGTAATCTCCCCTCCATTAGCATCAGAGCCCGCGCGCGGTGCGTCGCTGTAAGCCGGCCCCAGCCTGAATCTCAATGCTTCTTCAGACAATGCAGCTGCAGGCAACACTCCGCCTCCTCCATTGTCCGCAGGTAATGATACCAGCGGCTCGCTGTCACTCCTCATTGGCTTTGTGGAGCTGAGAGCTCGCCAACGCAGCTTTGCCCGGAAAGAAAAGAAAAGAAAAAAAAAAAAACACACACACATTATATTTTATCATTTAGAGGCGTGTGGAGTGGTACACCCTAATCCAGAGGACAACAGAAACCGCAGCCGTGGAAAGAAAGAGCTGGTTCTCTAACCACTACACCACCCTGGCGGTTTCGCACAGGGGTCCTGTCAGGTGACTTAAGATGGGCTCCTGATTGGGACAGCAAGCCAATATAAAAGCGTGGTATACATTTTTTTTTTTTTAAACCTCCATTTGAGGTTTCTCAGTAATGCAGTGAATTAATTGGTTTTCAGATCTGGTTGAGCAGCTCAGTAGCTCAGTAGCGCTGTAGCGCTGTAGGTTTGTAGCTCTGTAGTGCTGTACCTCAGTAGCACTGTAGCGCTGTAGCTCAGTAGCACTGCAGCACTGTAGCTCAGTAGCACTGTAGCGCTGCAGAACTGTAGCTCAGTAGCACTGTAGCGCTGTAGCTCAGTAGGACTGCAGCACTGTAGCTCAGTAGCGCTGTAGCTCCGTAGCTCAGTAGCACTGTAGCTCAGTAGGTCAGTAGCTCAGTAGCGCTGTAGCACTGTAGCTCAGTAGCGCTGTAGCACAGTAGCTCAGTAGCAATGCCGCACTGTAGCTCAGTAGCACTGTAACTCAGTAGCTCAGTAGCGCTGTGTCTAGGGAGCCTGAAGCACCGTAGCTGCTGTGATACGAGCTCGTAGGACCAGTGCACTGTAACTGCTTGTAGCTCAAGCACTGTGCTCGTAGCCTCACTCGTCACGGTGAGCTAGTTAAATGCGCACTGTACCTCAGTAGCACTGTAACTCAGTAGCTCAGTAGCACTGTAGCGCTGTAGCTCAGTAGCTCTGTAGCACTGTAGCTCTGTAGCTCTGTAGCTCAGTAGCACTGTAACTCTGTAGCTCAGTAGCACTGTAGCTCAGTAGTGCTGTAGCTCAGTAGATCTCTAGGAGAAACTGAAACTGCACCCAGCTCAGCTGCTGGTGATTAACAGGCAGGAGAGGACCCAGGGCTGCACAGAGATGCTTTTTAAGCACATTCCCTTCCCTTGCTCTCTACTCTCCGGTGAGCTATTTTGGGATTAAATTTGTGACGTACAACAAGTGAACTTAACAGGTGCTCTGCCAGGGAGGACAGACCTGGAACGATCCAAAAAAACGGAACTGAACCTCCCTCGCATCCTGACTCATCCTCCCTCCTTCACGCAGAGCAATGCATTGTGGGATTCCCTTCCTACTGTACTTTATATCCACGGTGGGAGGGAGCGAGGGAATGGAATTGCTCCCTCCCGTTTCATAAATAGGAACTGAGCGCCACTTTGGTGTGTGGCTGCCGTAATTTACCCCGGGCATTTTGGGGATTCCTCCCTGTAAGCAAGGGAAGGGAACGCCGGGAAGAAAGCATAAACCTCAGGTCCGAACGCAGCCCATGCCCCATTTCAGTGGCTGAACCAGCGGCATCAGAACCATAAAACAACCACAAAACAACCATGTTGCTCAGATAAAACCATAAAACAAGGTGAAAAACAACCACAGTTTTAAGAAAGAACCATAAAACCACCACCACAACACAACCATATTTTTTTCAGAAAGAACCGGCAAACAAGGACAAAAGAACTGCACCTTTCAGAAAGAACCAGGAAACTACCACTGCCCATATGGCTGAGATATAGCCCCAACCACAGGTCCTCACAGAACCATAAATACATTTTACAAATTACAGAATAAACCCAACCACAATGATCATACAGAACTGCACAACAACCGCAGCCATTGAAATACAACCACAAAACAACCGTGCTGCCTAACCTGTAACCCAACACTGCACTGCTCAAACAGAACTGCAGAGCAGCTGTGCTGCCTAACCTGGGACCCAACACTGCACTGCTCAAACAGAGCCATACCCACAGGAGTTATAACCAGAGAGCAACTGTGATATAAGCACAACTGCACCATTTCTACAGAACCAACATCAACACATAAGACCAAATAAACTTCACCCCACATGCACCCATTTAAACCTCTTCTACAGGAGAGAGAGAAAGAGAGAGAGAGAGAGAGAGACAGAGAGAGAGAGAGAGAGAAAGAGAGAGAGAGAGATTGAAAGAGTTGGTGAGAGAGTGAGAGACAGAGAGAGGGGTGGATGAGAGAGTGAGTGACAGGGAGCAAGGGAGAGACAGAGAGGGTCAATGAGAGAGGGAACGAGGGAGAGAGAGAGTAGGGAGTGAGAGAGAGGGGCAATGAGAGAGGGAACGAGGGAGAGGGAGGGAGGAGGGAAGATCAAAGGTGGCTCTGCAATGTCCCCTGGGGCTGACTGCAGTGGGCTGAAAGTTAGACTGAGTCTCGGGTTGTGTAAGGTAGTTTGAGTGGACTGTGCAGAACAACAGAGCAAGTGCTGTTCCCATCGCCGTGTGACACGCGTTGGCTAATAAATACAGACTCACCTACACACTGCGGGTCAGTTCTGAATTATGCATGAGCCCACACTGTCTGTACTGCAGCGTGAGCTAGGAGGATATGTACCCCAGTACAGACCCATACAGATGTTCCCCAGTACAGACTCATACAGATGTACTGCAGTACAGACCCATACAGATGTTCCCCAATACAGGCCCATACAGATGTTCCCCAGTACAGACCCATACAGATGTCCCCCAGTACAGACCCGTACAGATGTACCCCAGTACAGACCCATACAGATGTACCCCAGTACAGACTCATACAGATGTTCCCCAGTACAGACCCGTGCAGATGTACCCCAGTACAGACCCATACAGATGTTCCCCAGTACAGACCCGTGCAGATGTACCCCAGTACAGACCCATACAGATGTTCCCCAGTACAGACCCGTGCAGATGTACCCCAGTACAGACCCATACAGATGTACCCCAGTACAGACCCATACAGATGTTCCCCAGTACAGACCCGTACAGATGTACCCCAGTACAGACCCATACAGATGTTCCCCAGTACAGACCCGTACAGATGTACCCCAGTACAGACCCATACAGATGTTCCCCAGTACAGACCCATACAGATGTACCCCAGTACAGACCCATACAGATGTACCCCAGTACAGACCCATACAGATGTTCCCCAGCAGAGTGGACAGTACTGCCGCTTAAAATATTACTGCTGAGCTCAGCTTTTCTGGACAGATGAGTCACACACACCCACTCTCTCTCACACACACACACACACATTTTTATCTAACTATGTATCTATGCAGTATCTACCTCTCTATCTGTCTGAAACTGGTCTCATTTTTGGTGAGTGGTCCTCTGGGACTAACATTTGTGTATATGTACACTATATATTTACGTGCACTTGCAGACCTCTCGCTTGCTCAGGCTAAACTGCCTATTTTTAAAGAGTTGCAAAGATCCCATGTCACATCAGGTACAAAAGAAAAACACAGAGTATCGGGGTGCTGTGTGCTCACAATTTGGGGCAGAACTTCAAAATGGGAGGCGGAGGGGCTGTAGGTATTTGGCAGAAAATACTTGAGATGGGCGAAATTATATTTATTTATATATTTTCTTGTTCTTAATGTTTCAAAGTGCTTTTCCTCAGATATTTTGAATCTGTTGTTTCTGATCGCTTGAAATGAGGACTACTCTAAGCCTGTCTGTCTGTCCGCCCACTCGCCCATCTGTCTGTGTGTCTGTCTGTTTGCCTGTCTGTCTGGCTGTCTATCTGCCTGCCGGTCTGCCTGTCTGTCTGACGGCCTTCCTGCATGTCTGCCTGCATGTCTGACTGCCTTCCTGCCTGTCTGCCTGCCTGTCAGTCTGCCTGCTTGTCTGTCTCTCTGTCTGTCTGTCTGCGTGCCTGTCCATCCGTCCATCTGTCCGTCCGCTCCCACCACATATAGTAGCAGAAGCGGAGATGCATCACCCACGCAGTTCAGCATTCGAATTAAAGCCTTCTGTGTTGGACAATCTCAGAGTTTTCACTTTCCAAAGACAAAATGGCCGGCAGCCAGGAAAGGTGCGATGCAGAGAAGACTGTGTGTTAGGACGTGTTAGCACGTGTTAGCACGTTAGCGTGGGATCCCTCACACGGGAACATGTCTTTCAACACGTACACGCCCACTAAAAACGGAAAGAAACTGAACTTAAGTCATGAGGGGGAAAGGACCTACCGTACTTCCACAAGTAATAAAGCGCATTTTTTAAAACTGTAGAATCATTTGACTAATTTAGGAAACAAACTAAATATCACTATATTCATGGAAAATTAACTGAGAACATTATTTGCACATTTTCCTATTCATGAAGTGGATTTCAGTTAAAATCCTGAAATGACTGATCTGAAATGGAATCTGCCTCTGACACTGCTAATAACGGCGCAGCAGTGTGACTAAAAGCTGGTGATTTCAGCGTTGCTCAGTGAACCAGTACGGCAACTTTAATAGGCCGCCAACACAAAGAGAGGCGGAGCCTAACGCTAACGAGGTCACCACGGAAATATGAGAGCAGGCATTTGAGATCCGTTTAGAACCCTGATAATTAATAAATACGAGCTAAACACTAAATCATTCATCAGCGTTCACCAGTAAAGTTCTTATGGCACGTGTGTTTTGGTTTGGTTAGCAGCGTTTACTCTTAAACTCCCGCATTTCAGTACCGCCCCCCCCCCGAGGGAGCAGCAGGGATGGGGGGGGGGCGGTGGTGAGCGAGGGGGGGGGGGGTGGAATGGGGGCGGTTTGTATTTGTGAAGTTTACTTGGCCTCCTCTCCTTCAAAGTGAGCAAACGCATTAATCACACACTGCCCCCCCCCCACACACACACGCTGCCCCCTCACACACTGCCCCCCCCCCCCCCCCACCCACACACTGCCTCCCACACCTCTTATAGCCTGCAGTATCACACACACACACACACACACACAGGCACATCCACACACACACGGACATGGACACACACACACACACACGGACACGGACACACACACACACGGACACGCTAGAGTTCTGACATCAGCGCAGCAGAGTAATTAACTGCTTGACATTCAGGGCTGTGTCTCTCTCTGAGGAGACAGGAACACAGTGTTCAGGCGCCAGAAGCTGGAGACAAACACCGAACACTGAACACTGTTTTCTGCACATTCCTCATGGTCAGGGACCGTAAGACAGACCTTAACACTTCCTGCCTGTTTTCAGTCAACATTTATTCTTAAATATGACTCCACATTAAACGATATTCAGATATAAAAAAATTAACTTGTCAAACTGTTTTAAAGGGCAAAGATGCTTTTATTTGGAAGTGAAAGTCAAGGATGGATGTCTGCAGACTTGGAGCTTCAGGGCTTCACACACACACACACACACGCACACACACGCAAACACACGCACGCACACGCACGCACACGCACACACACGCGCACACGCATGCACACACACACACGCGCAAACACAAACACACACACACACTCACTCACATGTGTGTACATACACACTGTTACGAACTGAGCCAAGTTGCTAGGATCCAGAAAAGACATTTCCTAATTGGCTAATACACATTAAATGCACCCCCAGGTGACTCAGGTGAACGGAGACCCACCCCCACATCTTCCAGCAGAAATCCCACCAGCTCAGCGGTGAATTAGCCCCTCAGTCCTGGGATAGTGTCAGCAGTCAGGGGGAAAGGCCAGGACACCCTGCCCCGAAAGGGCACAGAAAACAAAAGAAAGATAGCAGCTGGTGGACTCAAAATAATAAACAGGGAGGAGTCAGGCCGGCCTACAGTAGACCATCAGACCCATAAACAGGGAGGAGTCAGGCCGGCCTACAGTAGACCATCAGACCCATAAACAGGGAGGAGTCAGGCCGGCCTACAGTAGACCATCAGACCCATAAACAGGGAGGAGTCAGGCCAGCCTACAGTAGACCATCAGACCCATAAACAGGGAGTAGTCAGGCCAGCCTACAGTAGACCATCAGACCCATAAACAGGGAGGAGTCAGGCCAGCCTACAGTAGACCATCAGACCCAGAAACAGGGAGGAGTCAGGCCAGCCTACAGTAGACCATCAGACCCATAAACAGGGAGGAGTCAGGCCGGCCTACAGTAGACCATCAGACCCATAAACAGGGAGGAGTCAGGCCGGCCTACAGTAGACCATCAGACCCATAAACAGGGAGGAGTCAGGCCGGCCTACAGTAGACCATCAGACTCATAAACAGGGAGGAGTCAGGCCGGCCTACAGTAGACCATCAGATCCGCTTCCCCTCAGAAAATAACAGGAGAGAAACGCTCCAGAGAAGCCCACAAACAAACCGGCGCCATCACCGCCCACTCTTGTATTTCAGCAGGAAACCACCGCTATCAATTCTAGGCAAAAATGTTTGACAGTTCGCTGACATGAGTAAACGCAAAAAGCCGACGCTGAATTAACTAACCTCTCTCCACGGTGAACTCAGTAAACAAACAATAAAAAAATTCAGGTAACGTTCCACAGGCAGACCTGATCACCTGACCATTACATCATCGATCTGTTCCTGCACGTCAGATACCCATAACACACACACGCAAACACACAGATACACACACACACACACGCGCACACACACACATACACACACACACACACACACACACACACACAGGTCTGTCAGGACAAAACAAACCCCAGTGACGATATGTGTGACCTTGTGTAGACGATGCATTTCCCAGCATTCTCTGGGCCTGAATAAGCAGAGGTGCTCCATACCTGAAGACCGCCTGGGCTGTACAGAAACTTAATGAGGCCTAACGAGGCTTAACGAGGCACTAACAAGGACTTTCACAGGTTTTCTTCCCATCAGTAAAGTGAGCTTATGGCTTCTGGAGAAACAGGAAAAGTAACCACAACAGAAGCACCAGAGCACCAAACCGACAAGCTGCTACCGTTCACAGTCACCTCCGACAAACCAGCACGCAGGTATATTCCAACTTTACATGAACATGCTGTCCACAATCACCTACAGCAGGGATCAGCAACTCACCCTCCCTTTGGGAGTCAGGTGTGAAGACAGTCTGGCCAATCAGTAGCACTAATTACCCGGGAGAAAAGAAAACCAGGGCTGGATTTGGATTTGAGGGCCAGAGTTGATGATCCCTGACCTACAGCAACCTATATTCAAAAGTTGTATGATCGTTTTGAAGTAGAAACAGGACGGAATATGGTGCAGATATAGTGACTGAGCCTTTATGCTTTTGTAAAATACACACTCTGCTTTATTGTAGTTAACTTAAATTTTAATAAAAGATGGTTACCTGATCTACACAAATTAGGTAATGGGTACAATAAAACTGCGTGTTTATAATAATTACAATAATTAATTGTTAAACTTATCGCCTCGTAAGGGCAATAATGAAAAAATGTTTCAAGCATTTGGAACAGTTGTAAACTTGCCAGGAAGAAGACCCAAGTGTATGTTGTCCGCACCACAGCGAGGAAGATGATGAGGAAGGCAAAGAAGAACCCAAGGGTCAAAGTTCAAGGAAAGCTCAGTTTAGTTAGAATTAAGGGTCACCAAAATCAAACATAAAACAGCGCTTCCATACCAACAGGCTCAGAGAAGTGCAAGGTGGTGTTATAACCCCCCCACCCCTCCCATTCAAGCACTCTCATGCACACACGGACATGGACCGTGAAGTCTCTCACACACACACACACACACACACACACGCACACAAATGGCCTCTCACACACAATGAACTGTGAACTTTTTATTATTTTATTTTTTATGTGCATGTCATCATTGTCTGTTGTTTTTGTTCTTGTTTTTTATGTGTATATCATGGTTTTATGTATCGCTATATTTATGAAGATTTCTAGAGCTTGTGATGCAAGACAAATTTTCATGAAAACAGACAATAAAGTTTTTATCTTAATCTCTTTAGCACGGAAAGCCCTTTCTGAAAGAAACCAACAAATTCATGTGTCAGGACTTTGCTAAACATCATTGGATCTATGTCTGGAATTATAAATTATCAAATGAGGCCAGAACTGAACTTTCTTGCCATGTGTATCGTCAGCATGTTAGATCAGAGGTTCTGCATAGCAGAGAGAGCACCTCGTACTTGCAGTCAAAATACGGCCGCAGGTTATATGCTTCGGGGCCGTTTCTCTCTCGATCGATGGCTTAATGATTTCAATCAATTACCAGAACATTTTAGCCAAAGACCAGGTTGCCTCCGCCAGGACTCTGAGACTTGGCCACAGGTGGAGCTTCCTACAAGACTGCTGACGACCCCTACACGTACTATTATATCTAAACATTATATAACATTTAATCATAAATTTACACATAGCTAGCGTAGTTCGTTAAAACACGACAAATTGAGAACAGCTGTGACAGTGCTGTTGCAATGGCTTCTGATACTCGTTGTCAGAACCTATTTTTCAACCATATCGACTGTGGTCTGAATTTAAGAGGGCAGCGCATAAAGTGTAAATCTAAGGATGTCATAGATCTCGAAATGTTCTGCATGGAGTAACAGCTCCTTCTCCAAACTCATCATACATTACACAGACAGTGCTGCTGTCCTTGCGCTCAGAGACTGCCCTGCATGCACTGATGGCCCTGCCTCTTACTACTCTGATTGACAGCTCAGTGGGCAGTGTTGACCCTCTCCTTCCTGCTCTGATTGACAGTTCAGCGGGCAGTGTTGGGCCCGCCCCTTCTTGCTCTGATTGATAGCTCGGTGGGTGGTGTTGGGCCCGCCCCCTCCTGCTCTGATTGACAGCTCGGCATGCAGCGTGCTCTGATCTACAGAGTGCAGAGTGATCAGAGGAGAGAGGCGGGTCGGGATCTTCAGCTCGGGACGTCCCGCTGGGCCCCAGAGACACCTCGCTCCCCTCCGCTCTCCCCCTCGCTCCCTGCCACCTCGCTCCCCTCCGCCCTCCCCCTCGCTCCCTGCCACCACGCCCCCCCGCCCTCGTCCCCTCCGCCTCCCCGCTCCTGCCACCCCCCCTCCTCCCCTCGCCCCCGCCCTCCCCTCGCTCCCTGCCACCACGCCACCCCCCGCCACCTCGCTCCCCGCTGCAGTGATTGATCTGTACAGCTCTGTTCTCCATCGTCTCAGACGAAGCGAGCTCTCACTCGTCTCCACACGCGTCCTCGCCGTGTCAGACTCCTGACTTGTGACTCGTGACAGTGGTCCGTGTCGAGACGCCGGTGTAAGCTCAGTCTGTCTGGCTAATCCGGTGAGCTTCGCTAATGAATCAAGGATTAGTTGCATTATCTCAAGGAATCACAAGCTGGTAGAGTAAGGGGAGCTCCAGGTGATGACAGTGACTAAGGTGATGAAGGTCATACAAATGGGATTCATCCGACATCCCTGTTTAGTTGGCCAGCGACAAATTTCAAAGTTCAGTGATCACAAATAACATATGACAACGAGCTAGCTACATAATAATAAATTGGCCTGTTTTCTGCTAGCAACATGATAATATATCAGCCTGTTTTCAGCTAGCTGCATGCTAATATATCGGCCTGTTTTCAGCTAACTACATAATAATAAATTGGCCTGTTTTCAGCTAGCTACATGCTAATAAATTAGCCTGCTTTCAGCTAGCTACATGCTAATATATCAGCCTGTTTTCAGCTAGTTACATGCTAATAAATTGGCCTGTTTTCAGCTAGTTAATAGGGTGCACTTAGCCAGCTTACCCTGGACAGCCTGCCAGCTAACGAACAACACATCAGCTACTCAAAACAGGCTAGCTCAGTGGTGGCCACCCTGGTTCTAGAGAGACAGAGTTTGGTTTTAATTGTTTCTCATTGTTTAATTAATCGATTTATGCAGATAATCAGTTATCACACCTCATAACCAGAACCGATAACCCCATACATAACAGACATAATAATAATAATAATAATAATAATAATAATAATAATATCAGTACTGTAACTTCTATTAAGGGCACTGAGGGAATGAGTGCAGGGCGCTGTCCGTGGTGCTGGAAGCAGAAACAATGCAACCTTTGATGATACGAGACGGAATAAAGGCCATCCATTACTCTAGAGCAATTACTGGCAGCTGTGTGAGTCCTTTACGGCCAAATGCCACGGATATATGCTGCGGATCAAGATAAAATATGGAGGCTGACACGATGAACAGGCTCAGGATTGGCTGCAGACTACTGGGGCCACTAACACTGGCCTGTGGGTTTGTTTCCTCATTTGTGTGTGTGTGTGTGTAAGTGTGTGTGTGTGTGTGTGGGAGTGTGTGTGTGAGAGAGAGTGTGTGTGAGTATGTGTGTGTGTGTGCATGTGTGTGTGTATGTGTGTGTGTGAGAGAGAGTGTGTGTGTGTGTGTGTGTGTGTATGTGTGTGCATGTGTGTGTGTATGTGTGTATGTGCAAGTGTGTGTGTGTGTGTGTGTGTGTGTGTGAGAGTGTGTGTGTGTATGTGTGTGTGTATGTGTGTGTGTGTAAGTGTGTGCGTGTGTGTGTGTATGTGTGTATGTGTGTGTGTGTGTGTGAGAGTGTGTGTACGTGTGTGTGTGTGTGTGAGAGAGTGTGTGAGTGTGTGTGTGTGCGTGTGTATGTATGTATGTGTGTGTGTGTGTGTGTGTGTGTGTGGGAGTCTGTGTATGTGTGCGTGTGTGAGTGCAGATGTTAGACCAGAAGTGTTCATTGTTCTCGGCTAGAAATAGCTGTACAAAATAAGTAATTGTACCTTACTGAACCCGTGTTCAGCAGTTGTCTACGATCATGAAAATGCACTTTTTTGTACGTTGCTTTGGATAAAAGCGTCTGCCAAATAAATGTAATGTAATGTAAATGAGTGTGTGTATGTGTGTGTGTGTGTGTGTGAGAGAGAGTGTGTGTGAGTATGTGTGTGTGTGTGAGTGGGCATGTGTGTGTGTGTGTGTGTGAGAGAGTGTGTGTGAGTATGTGTGAGTGTGTGTATGTGTGTGTGTGTGTGTGAGTGGGCATGTGTGCGTGTGTGTGTGAGAGAGAGAGAGAGTGTGTGTGTGTGAGTATGTGTGAGTGTGTGTATGTGTGTGTGTGTGTGTGAGTGGGCATGTGTGCGTGTGTTTGAGTGTGTGTGACAGTGTGAAGGTGCCTGAGTGCGTGTGTATGTGTGTGCGCGTGAGAGAGAGTGTGAGAGGGCATGTGTGCGTGTGTGTGTGTGTGTGTGTGAGTGTGTATGTATGTGTGTGCGCGTGAGAGAGAGTGTGTGTGAGTATGTGTGAGTATGTGTGAGTGTGTGTATGTGTGTGTATGTGTGTGGGAGTGTGTGTATGTGTGTGTGTATGTATGTGTGGGTGTGTGTATGTGCGTGTGTGTGTGTGAGTGTGTATGTATGTGTGGGTGTGTGTATGTGTGGGTGTGTGTATGTGTGAGTGTGTGTATGTGTGTGTGTGTGTGAGAGGGCATGTGTGCGTGTGTGAGTGTGCGTGTGTGTGTGTGTGTGTGTGAGTGTGTGGGAGTGTGTGTATGTATGTGTGTGTGTGTGTGTGAGAGAGTGTGTGTGTGTGCGTGTGTATGTATGTATGTGTGTGTGTGTGTGTGTGGGAGTCTGTGTATGTGTGTGAGTGTGTATGTGTGCGTGTGAGAGAGACAGACATTCCTCTACTCAGAGTCACCAACCAGTCACTCAATCAGCAGCCAAGGGCAGAGCCTGAAGATGGAATGGATATTAGTGTGTAATATTCCATAAAAAGGCCCAAAGGACACATTCCTCCATTCCCGTTTAATTTAAGTATTAGGTCATCATTTGGCCAAAAATGATAAATGGGACTGCATTACCAAGGACTCAACACAGAGTAAGTGTCAAACAGATTTATAAATGGTCCCAGTGCGTGTTTGGATATGCATCTCAGGGTCTTATTCCAGCGCAACGTCCTGCGTTACCGTGCTGTGCCTGTCCTTCCAGGACAGCTTCTCTTTCTCTGAGGAGACACTGTACACAGCAGAGCCCAACGCAAACATGCCAGCGGATTTAATCTTTGACAATTAACTTTAATGTTTCCATGAGAAAAACACATTACACGCAAGAAACGGCACACCCGACACCAGGACCCCCGTGGGACTCCCCCGTCTCCAGAGAGATTTCCGCGGAAGATTCCGGCGCGCGGCTGACAGCGGGACTGGTATGTTCGCTCGCCGCGTGCTAATTCCTCCGAGCCTGTTTTCGGATGTACTCATCAGGGGAACCGAGATCGTCTGCTGTGAGTTAAATTACAAGGACTCGAGAGCGACTCAGCGCTGGCTGTAAAAAAAAAAACGGACATAAGTGACAGAGCGATTAACGGAAAACGTTCAGACGAGGGAAAAGCGTGCCGCCTCCTGGCCCGGCTCCAGGCCTTGACACAACACGTGCGGCCTTGTCTCCTTCCGAATTCCATCTGAGCAGCTGGACTCCTGTCAGAGACCCAAGACAAACGGCGCCAACGAGGTTTAAAGTCATAAAATCCATACGCGCTGCACTCAGCGGCTCAGACCGCGCGCTCGGCGGCTCAGACCGCGCGCTCGGCGGCTCAGACCGCGCGCTCGGCGGCTCAGACCGCGCGCTCAGCGGCTCAGACCGCGCGCTCGGCGGCTCAGACCGCGCGCTCAGCGGCTCAGACCACGCGCTCAGCGGCTCAGACCACGCGCTCGGCGGCTCAGACCGCGCGCTCGGCGGCTCAGACCGCGCGCTCGGCGGCTCAGACCGCGCGCTCGGCGGCTCAGACCGCGCGCTCGGCGGCTCAGACCGCGCGCTCAGCGGCTCAGACCGCGCGCTCGGCGGCTCAGACCGCGCGCTCGGCGGCTCAGACCACGCGCTCAGCGGCTCAGACCACGCGCTGGGCGGCTCAGACCGCGCGCTCGGCGGCTCGGACCACGCGCTGGGCGGCCCAGACCACGCGCTGGGCGGCTCAGACCGCGCGCTCGGCGGCTCGGACCACGCGCTCGGCGGCCCAGACCACGCGCTGCGCTCAGCGGCCCAGACCACGCGCTCGGCGGCCCAGACCACGCGCTCAGCGGCTCAGACCACGCGCTCAGCGGCTCAGACCACGCGCTCAGCGGCTCAGACCACGCGCTGCGCTGGGCGGCTCAGACCACGCGCTCGGCGGCTCAGACCACGCGCTCGGCGGCTCAGACCGCGCGCTCGGCGGCTCAGACCACGCGCTCGGCGGCTCAGACCGCGCGCTCGGCGGCTCAGACCACGCGCTCAGCGAGAAGGACCCTCTGCGACCTCGCTCGATACCTGCAATTTAAAAAATAAAAAAAAATTTTAAATAAAAATTTTTTTTTTAAAAAACATGCGAAATGCACCCGGCGCCTGAGTCTTCCTCCGGTCCACACGCCAAACGGCCGGGCGGTACCGCCGGGTCCAGAGCGCGGAGAGGATGGGAATGCGTTTACCCGCCGGGTCCAGAGCGCGGAGAGGATGGGAATGCGTTTACCAGCCGGGTCCAGAGCGCGGAGAGGATGGGAATGCATTTACCCGCCGGGTCCAGAGCGCGGAGAGGATGGGAATGCGTTTACCAGCCGGGTCCAGAGCGCGGAGAGGATGGGAATGCGTTTACCCGCCGGGTCCAGAGCGCGGAGAGGATGGGAATGCGTTTACCCGCCGGGTCCAGAGCGCGGAGAGGATGGGAATGCGTTTACCAGCCGGGTCCAGAGCGCGGAGAGGATGGGAATGCGTTTACCCGCCGGGTCCAGAGCGCGGAGAGGATGGGAATGTGTTTACCCGCCGGGTCCAGAGCGCGGAGAGGATGGGAATGCGTTTACCTGCCTGATTAAAGCGCGTCTGCGCGTCTGCGCGTCTGCGCGTCCTGATTAAAGCGCGTCTGCCCGTCTGCGCGTCCTGATTAAAGCACGTCTGCGCGTCTGCCCGTCTGCGCGTCCTGATTAAAGCGCGTCTGCGCGTCTGCCCGCGCCCGAGCATAATGAGGTTGCGCCACGTTGCATCATGAGCACGCATCGGCGGCACGTTTTTCCCGCTACCTTTTTTAAAAAAATTAATAAATAAAAGATTATGCAAATAAGACGTAAAGGGTATATATCACCATCGAGTCGCCATGCTCCAGGGCTCTGATGTTTATTACCACGTGTGTGTGTGTGTGTGTGCGCGTGTGAGCTCAGTTCCTGTACGTGTGTGTGCTGTGTGTGTGTGTGTGTGTGAGCTCAGCCCCTGCACGTGTGCTGTGTGTGTGTGTGTGTGTGTGTGTGTGAGCTCAACCCCTGCACGTGTGTGTGTCTGTGAGCTCAGCTCCAGTACGTGTGTGTGTGTGAGCTCAGCTCCTGTATGTGTGTGTGTGTGTGAACTCAGCTCCTGTATGTGTGTGTGTGTGTGAGCTCAGCTCCTGTATGTGTGTGTGTGTGTGAACTCAGCTCCTGTATGTATGTATGTGTGTGAGCTCAGCTCCTGTACGTGTGTGCTGTGTGTGTGTGTGTGTGTGTGTGTGAGCTCAGCCCCTGCACGTGTGTGTGTGTGTGTGTGTGAGCTCAGCTCCTGTATGTGTACTGTGTCTGTGAGCACAGCTCCAGTACGTGTGTGTGTGTGAGCACAGCTCCTGCATGTGTGTGTGTGTGTGTGTGTGTGTGTGTGTGTGAGCTCAGCCCCTGCACGTGTGTGTGTGTGTGAGCTCAGCTCCTGTATGTGTACTGTGCCTGTGAGCACAGCTCCAGTACGTGTGTGTGTGTGAGCACAGCTCCTGTACATGTGTGTGTGTGTGTGAGCACAGCTCCTGTACGTGTGTGTGTGTGTGTGTGTGTCTGTAAGCTCAGCTCCTCTACGTGTGTGTGTGTGTGTGTGAGCTCAGCTCCTCTACGTGTGTGTGTGTGTGTGTGTGAGCTCAGCCCTGCATGTGTGTGTGTGTGTGTGTGTGTGTCTGTGAGCTCAGCTCCAGTACGTGTGTGTGTGAGCTCAGCTCCTGCATGTGTGTGTGTGTGTGTCTGTGAGCTCAGCTCCTGTATGTGTACTGTGTCTGTGAGCTCAGCCCCTGCACGCGTGTGTGTGTCTGTGAGCTCAGCTCCTGCATGTGTGTGTGTGTGTGTGAGCTCAGCTCCTGCATGTGTGTGTGCCTGTGAGCTCAGCTCCTGCACATGTGTGTGTGTGTGTGAGCACAGCTCCTGTATGTGTCTGTGTCTGTGGCTCGCCCCTGTGTGTGGTGTGTCTGTAGCTCAGCTCCTCTCTTGTGTGTGTGTGTGTGACTCAGCCCTTGTGTGGTTGAGCTCAGCTCCTGTACATGTGTGCGTGTGTGTGAGCTCAGCTCCTGTATGTGTACTGTGTCTGTGAGCTCAGCTCCTGCATGTGTGTGTGTGTGTGTGTGTGTGAGCTCAGCTCCTGTATGTGTGTGTGTGTGTCTGTGAGCTCAGCCCCTGCATGTGTGTGTGTGTGTGTGTGTGTGAGCACAACTCCTGCTCCTGCCAGGCTACTGAACACACTCCACAGCAAATAATTGCAGCTTCCGCACTGTTGAGTGCTTCCTTTGCAAGGCTGGAAGTATTTCAAAGCTAAAAAAACACACTCATAATTGGAGATACTGTCTAAAAAAACAACAACACACCTCTCTGTCCTTCTCTGTCTCTCTCGGTCTCTCGCTCTCTCATCACATATTGAGTTTTTTTTTTCATGGTGAAAAATGTTAGCAGACTTATGCATTCTTGTGAAACATTTCCTCATGTTCCTTTCAAAATTAGGTCATTTTTATCGGAATGACAGAAAAGGGAACAAACATATCGAATATATCAGTCAGAGGAAATGAAACAAGTGCTAGCGTTAAAGATGAACGTACAGATAAATTAACTCAGACCTCGGCAATGGGAAGCTGAAACACAACGCTCTTCTGTCTCACAGAGATCACATGACCTCTCGTCTTTGGGCTGCCAGGTTTTCCAGCATCAGACCCCACAGTCTGCATTCGGTAAACGGTTGTCTCCGGGTATAATCTCGGCCACTGAAGACACATTCTGCAATTCGGCAATGCAATTTTACTCAATGTGTTTGTTCCTTACTCTCAGCTTTCCAAATATGATTTTTTAATTAGATTCCTAAGCACTTGATTGATTGAGTCCGTGCCATTATTTTGCTCGATTACAGGAAAAGACATCAAACTGACAGGTTTATGGAAGCACAGCATATGGTTTTCAGATAATTGTACGCTCAGTAGTACACCATGTTCTGCGCTGAAAATCATCACGTTCTCCATCTTCCTTTGACTTTGCTGGCGCTCAGAAGGGCTGCGAAATCGGCTTTAAGGGCGGAGGACCTTCTGCGGAGAGATTTCTGAAGAATTTCTCCTTCTCTTCTTCTTCGGGTTTTTTCATATGTGAGTCATTTTCTTCATTTTGTTGCCCCAGCGTGTTGTACGTGACTGGGGCTTGTTGATCACAGAGGATGTTGACTTTGTCTTTTCACGGCTGTTTTCACTGCAGACTGTGATGTGTTCTCTGGGTCAGCATCGTGCTGAATTTTTTTATATTTTTTGGAAAGCGAGCAGGGAGATTGTTTTAGATAATAACACGCTGTTGTCTGCTCGACCCCATCTTTCCTCAGATACTAACGAGGGGGCCAAGCCCAGCCAACCAGAACACATCCTCTCTCGAGCAGAGAAGAGCCCCCCCACATCCCAGCGAGGGAAGGATGCGTCAACACCAGCGTCACCTTTCAGCACGAAGCCCACGGACGACGACCACCTTCCTGTTTCACCCGAGGACTCGTTAAAGTGCCGTCTGACAAACCTGTGCAGGTCTTTCCTGTTCTGACTTCCCGGCTGAGTCACTCCCAGCTACTACCTGCAACGTCTGATTCTACCTGCAACGTGTGATTCTACCTGCAACGTCTGATTCTACCTGCAACGTCTGATTCTACCTGCAACGTCTGATTCTACCTGCAACGTCTGATTCAACCTGCAATGTGTGATTCAACCTGCAACGTCTGATTCTACCTACAACGTCTGATTCAACCTGCAACGTCTGATTCAACCTGCAACGTCTGATTCTACCTGCAACGTCTGATTCTACCTGCAACATCTGATTCTACCTGCAACGTCTGATTCAACCTGCAATGTGTGATTCTACCTGCATCGTCTGATTCTACCTGCAACATCTGATTCAAGCTGCCGGATTTTTTATTTTTTTAAGATACCCACTTCTAACCCTGTATTTATTTATGTCTTCAAAACCACTTGTATCTTGTTTCTGTGGTATAACACATATTCTTATCACCTTTCTGGCAAAACGGCAATCCTCCCACTACTGTAGACCGAACTGAAAGATCACATGACCGTGTAAACTGTACGCTCACTTTCAGCCGGAGTGTTTTCTTCTGTTTTTTGGTCTGCTACACCTCTGTGGGGCTTGAGGCTGCCCTTCACTCAGAACCTCCAGATTCTCTTTGGCTTTTACCAGATCAAAGAATTCCGGCTGGTGAACTGCTTTGGGTATTTCACATCCTCAATTCGCACCTGAGCGGGAATCCAGAAAGCCTCCAAGGAGTTCCAGAAGATCCTCCAGAAGCCCAACTTCTTTTATTTTCAAATAACTGATGTGTGGACACTTTCAACACGTATTTGCATCAGTTTTGTGAACTATACCCATGTCTAAAATCGCGCTGTTGCGCTCTTTGATTAGTGTTCCGCATAATTGTAGATATGTCAATTTTCACAATAAAAATGGTATTTTAGTGCATTTGCATTCGAGTCGCATTAGTTGCCATTTGTTCAAATGTACGAATACATTTTGTGGTCCGGTGCGAACGGCAGACCCGCATGCCTGGCTGCGGTGAAGCTTTGGTGCCGCTCTATGGAAGATATGTGACACTGAGCGCTCGCGGGGAGAACGAGCGCTGCCGCGAAAATGCCCCGACGGCAGCGCGTTTCTCTAATAACGGTAGATTCGAGATCGCGAGCTCACGTTGCTCTTTGACTCAAAGTCTGCTTCCAATAATTATTTTTCTCCCCTTTCCTGACGTCTGCTGTTAGACCCCCCGCCCCCAGCCCCCCCACCAGGACGGAGGCTCGAGGTGTCGTCCTTTTTTCCTCGCGCAAACAAGACCGGCGTTGTTGCTGCGGGGCGCGAGGGGGTTTCTACTCTTCCGAGCCCGCCTTCGTGCCAATGCTCCGCGCAGGCAAGCTTTCTGGGGCGGGCGTTGTTGCTGCGGGGCGCGAGGGGGTTTCTACTCTTCCGAGCCCGCCTTCGTGCCAATGCTCCGCGCAGGCAAGCTTTCTGGGGGGGGGGCGAATTTCACACACAGCAAAGAACTCCCACGTCTGACGCTTTCCGTTACCCCCCCTCCCCCGAAACCCCACGGCCGCTCGGCTTCCAGACACAGTTCGCGCGTAGCAACTGCGGGGCTCTGACAATGGGTATGAAAGTCATCGGACCTCATATGAAACGGTGTATAAATGACCGGCAGGCAGTGAGCCGAATCATCTCTCGATAAGATCCAATAGGATTAGTGTAACTACACGAGTGTGCTCACCTGGGTCTTTTTTAATCACAGGTAGAACAAATTGCCCGGACCGTTTCAGTCCCAGCCGACTTAACGGCAGCATTAGCGAGATGCTGCAGATAGGGATGAAAAGCATAACTAATGACCGGACACTTTTTTAACCGATGCATTTAAAACAGACCTGTCACAAAAAAACGCTGTTTTCAACTGCTTACCGTTAGACCACACAGAATTTTTTTAATTCATGAATTTCTTTAGTACCAGCATGTTGACCAATATTTCCCGATGTCCTATCCCAAAGCCGCGTGCTTTCGTAACCACGGGGCATGCCCGCGCGGACTGAGGTTCGTCGTTTTGCTACGCGAAAGATCAGGAAGGACTGGTGTGTTTTTTAACCGTGCATTCAAATCACACGAATCATTGAGCTCATATGGACGGGATCTTAGTCCGTCGTTCCCTTGACTTGAAAAGATTATCATCAAATCACGATCCATCAGGTCATTCGCTGTCCACATCAGCAACAGACATGCGTATGCGTATCGGCGGCATTAAGAGCAATCGTGGCAAACATTTTAGATTTTCTTAACAGCGTATGAGTCACGATCTGCCACAGCTCAAACACACACACACACACACACACACACACACACAACCGATTACAATTCCGTGTCAAACACAAGTAGCCTACGTTTGGCACGAGTCTCTCTCTTTCTGTTACTTAAACCTTCTGTCGGGATAGCTACCTCGCCTCACCTCCACAACACAATTAAGGTTTATTTAATTTAAGCGAATCCTTCAGGCACACACTTGATCACTGAAATGATCTCTGTGTCTCTGGCGGAAGGTGGAGAATGTAAAGTTTAGAAAATATCTATACATATAATAATTTAATCACATGCAACCGGAAGAAGTTTACCAGGACTCATTGGTAAACAGAACTATGAAATCACATTACATGCACTGCCATCTGAATCCGTGGGTTTTTGTCACAACGGAAACTTACCCTGTGCCGAAGCAGCCAGCAATCCCACGTACAAGAAGAGAAACCGGCTCCAACAGTGCGCTAGTACTCCCACAGCCCTCATTAGTGCGAGAAGCCCCAGTCCCTCAAGTTTCCTCGCGCAGCTTCGCGTGCATCTGCACGACGTCCGTTTGCCTCCCGTGCCGTCGCAACTCAAAACGGTTCTCATGGCAAAGCGTTCGGCGAGCACCTTATCAGATGGTTTTCAAAGGAAGATTCACTTTGTGTCGGCGCTGAGAAAAATCCCAACGTAACGAGTCCCCGCTTCTACCACTGGACTGAACCATCTCACGAGTACCGCGGGGTCGGCCAATTCTATTTGATAAAAAATCGCATCGAAAAAGGGAAACGCTTATAATAATTAAATTTATCTCTACAGGGTCCAGATATATATTTCTCTCCCTTCCTTGAGCTGTAATGGTTTCACTTGAGAGGGAGAAAGAGTATTCGCACTCTTTCTCATTCAAGCAATTTCTTGAAATATATGACGGTCTTTTATATTGTTATTTTAAGAAATCAACCGTTTTACCGTTCATGCTTAGAATCCATATTCTGCCCCGTTCGGTGATAAGGAAACCGCGAGGATCATTCCGGGATGTATTCACGCGGAGCGTCCGTTGCTCCCGCTTGCACAGAGATAACAGTGTCCTTGTCAGTTCGGATATTTTTAAAGAAAAGAAGAAAAAAAAAAGAATGGATATTTTAATTCCAAGATTTCTTTCCTGAGCTATCCGCACAGCCTGTGTCCTCGAGACAGCGCGAATTGTGATACTTCGCCGATAGAAGATAGACGGAAGGACAATCACGTCTCTCTCTCTCTCGCTCTCTCGCTCTCTCTCTCTCTAGCTCTATCTTTCTCTCTCTCTAATTCAGCCTATCATCTTGAAGTCTTCCGATGTATGCGCAAACCTATACTTAGAAAGCTCAATATCACTTTTCTAGCGCGTAGCAAGAGAAAAAGTTATTGCGGGAAGGGATGTGAGGGTATGACGAAGCACGAAACACAAATAAATTAAATAAATAAATAATACTGTTAAAATATTCATTGATCTGTTTAAATTTGGCGGACTTCCTTGGAAGGTCTTCAGGGAGAACGTGGTGCAGTCAGAGGGACGCATTCAGCCAGCGCTACGCGGAAATAATAATATCCGGTCTTACATCATACAGTAAATACACAGTATGTATATTATCTGCAGCCAATATTAAGCAGAACAGCCACATCCACCAAGAGCAGCTTACCACCATCAGCAGCAGTCAGGGGTGCCCCATGATTCTGGGGAAACACTGGATGTAGCCCAGAGTGGGGTACAGGCACAATTTAAAGGGGTACGCTCTCACAATGGGGTGGGAGTTGCATAGGGCCAGATTCAGATGACCCAAGTCCAGTTCTGTTGGACCCGTAGTGAACAGCTTGCAGTGACAGGCTGGCCCTGTGCCAGAAATACTCAAAGCCGGCCCTTAAGGCCAGCAGCACTGTTGATGGTCTTTACTGCTCCATAGTTAAGTGATTGATAATGTCGCTGATTGGCCAGAGAGCCCAGTCACCTGGTGTCCCGGGTATAAATCAGGCTCTGATTGGTGGGCAGGAGTGTGCAGCAGGAGCACTACAGAGCTCCAGGGTTAGGTGTGAGTGACCCTGATATATAGCATCATCAGACTGTACATATTAGAGCGCATGTCTCCCCTGGGGGGTTGGGACCAGGGACCTCCCACACTCAAAGGCATCCAGGGGATCCCAATCATAAGTTAAAAAGTGGTTAAATAAAAAAATTAAAAAATATATTATAATCTGAAATATTTTCCCAACTCTATATATAATCATTGTATATCCAGTCTCTCCTGGGACCCCCCACAGTATGTTCAAAGATCCCCATGAGTCAGTGCAGTCCTGTTGAAAACCCCAGGCACAGGCTTTTCTGCTTTTGTTTGTGTTTTGTTTTTTCAGAAAATGGGCACGTATGATGAACTGCAGGATTACTCACTCCTGGGCCTGAAGGGCTGTGGGGTGCTCATTTTTTCACCCTAAAATCAGTTCAGACCGACAAAATCGGTTCAGACCCAATTAGCCAGATGAGGTGAGTTAATTGTGTGTTGAGCTGCTTTATTTAATCAATTAAGTGTAGCGTTACAGAAGACCCTGCGGCTCTCCAGGATCAGGGTGGAGGGGCCGTGTTGTGGAGGTATTTGTAAATAATCACACGTCTGTAGTGTTTTATATTCATATAGATATACCCTTACAGGCAGAGCACCTTCACATGCAGGACATTAAACTCAATGAATGAATCAATCACATGCAATCGATTCATCAGTTAGTCAATCAATTACAAAATAATGGCTTATGGATGTACTAAGCATGGCATTTTCATCCAGGTTTTTTACAGTTCTTCTGCAGTTGTGTCAGACATCAATTGGCAATTTTTTTAAATTTATTTATTTATTTATTTTTACATAAATATCAAACAGAACATTTTTTTTAAAAAATGACCCACAATGTGACACCAGGCAGCACAAAGAGACAGCTCTTCCCTAAATGTCAAGAAGGACAGGGCAAAATGATCCTGTTCCACTGCATGCAGAGAGGCTCTGTGATGTTCTCTTCCTTCGCTGACAGTTCTTTGAAGCATCTCCGTTTAGTGCCAGTGTATATGACTGTCATTTTCTCTGTCTCATCCTGATAACATATCCCGGGTAATGAACTGTGTCTGGGTTGACACATTCATATTTATTATTTTAACACGCATGCAAAGACTGCAGGATGCAGGAGGAGCTGAAGCCTACCTGGCAGAGCGAGAGCATTTAGCTAAAATTGCACCTGTTCTGCATTCATGTCATTGATTCTGAGAGACAGAATGCACACACACACACTCATATACACAAACACACACTCACACACGCTGACTCACACACACACACACACACACACACACACACACATACACACACACACACACACACACACTCATATACACAACACACACACACTCACACACACGCTGACTACACACACACACCACACACACCACACACACACACACACACTCACACACACACACACACACACACACACACATGCTGACTCACATACACACACACACACACACACACACACACACACACACACACACACACACTCATATACACAAACACACACGCTGACTCACACACACACACATTACATTACAGGCATTAAGCAGACGCTCTTATCCAGAGCGACTTACACAACTTTTACATAGCATTTTACATTGTATCCATTTATACAGCTGGATATATACTGAAGCAATTTCGGTTAAGTACCTTGTTCAAGGGTACAACGGCAGTGTCCTACCCGGGAATCGAACCTGCGACCTTTCGGTTACAAGCCCAGTTCCTTACCCACTGTGCTACACTCCGTTCCTACACACACACACAGATACACTCACACACACGTTGACTCACACACAAACACACACGCACATGCTCACACACACTCACACACACACACACACGCTGACTCACACACATGCACACACATGCACGTGCTCACACACACTCACACACACATAAACACAAACACACACGCACATGCTCACACACACTCACACACACACACTCACATACACAAACACACACTCACACACGCTGACTCACTCACATGCACACGCATGCACATGCTCACACACACTCACACACTCACACACATACTCACACACACTCACACACGCTGACTCACACACACACACACTCACACACACATGTTGACTCACACACAAACACACACGCACATGCTCACACACTCACACACACACTCACATACACAAACACACACTCACACACGCTGACTCACACACACACTCACTCACACACATGCTGACTCGCACACATGCACACGCATGCACGTGCTCACACACACTCACACACACATAAACACAAACACACACACTCACACACATGCTCACACACACACATCCACGCACATGCACACACACACACATTCTGACTCACACACACTCACACTCACACACATGCATCTGCACGCATTATGTTTTGTTAAGTTATGCTATGTAATGTTATGTTATGTTATGCTACTGTATGGTAAGTTATGCTATGCTATGTTATGTTGTGCTATGCTATGCTATGCTATGCTATGCTATGCTGTGCTGTGCTGTGCTGTGCTGTGCTATGCTATGCTATGCTACGTTACGTTACGTTATGTTATGTTATGTTACTTCACACCCCATAGATCTCAACCTAAAGAGGACTCTCGATTCTCATTTACCCTCTTTAACTTCTGGCCAAACAAAACTTCCCCATTATGAACCGCACATACATACCATCTATGTTTCCATGGGCTTAATCCTGTATTATCAACAATTTTGTGATCCAGTTAAAATCAGTTTCAGAACCAGATGAAAGCACTGTGCTATTTTATTCATTACTGAACTAAATTAATTCACTGTGCTGTGCCCTCGTCTAATTACTGTAGCACTATGGCCAGGGGCTTATTAAAGCCACATATCTCATATTTAGTAATGAAACATGTCCGGATACAGCTGGTCTAAAAGGTTTTTTCTTTTAATAATGCATTTCAAGGTCCATCATTTCCACAGCCTTTATTTTATTGACACCCAAAGCAGCTGCACACAGGTTCAGCGCCAGCAGAAGCGGGATTGGGTAAAACGGCAAGCCGAGAAGAGCCCGCCTCCTTCGCCCTTTCAATTTTTAATCTTTCCATTTGCTCTGCGCATAAAACACGGCCAAGGTTTAGATGAGACCCAACAGCACTGTCTGCTCTGATCAGCCTCATAACCGCAAAGTGGAGGCAGCAGGATGCAGCCCGAACAGCGTGTGACTCCGGCCCGGTTCTGGTCCAGTTCTGGGCCGAAGTCAGCAGTGCTGGACATGGCACAGGTCTGGCCCAGAGTCGCTCGCGATCTGGGAGGTATGCTAATGCTAACGCTAATGCTAACGCTAAGCATTACACTGACCGTCACGCGCAGCAGTTCCACTGGGTCTGTGAAATGGCCTGCAGTTCCCCTCTGAAGCCACTGGGGAGCGCTGTACAGTGTGCGGCAGACAGTGGAGAGTCTGAAGAAGACAAACACAGAACCGGAGTTCAGCGGTCTACCATAACCCAGCCGCACCCGGTGTTCCCACGGCAACCAGACGATCAGCTCCTGTGTCCCGTCCTCTCCGCTTCCTCACCCTAGCAGGACCAGGCGTGCGGTTCTCTCTGCTTCTTTACCCTAGCAGGACCAGGCGTGCGGTTCTCTCTGCTTCTTTACCCTAGCAGGACCAGGCGTGCGGTTCTCTCTGCTTCCTCACCCTAGCAGGACCAGGCGTGCGGTTCTGTCTGCCTCTTTACCCTAGCAGGACCAGGCGTGCGGTTCTCTCTGCTTCTTTACCCTAGCAGGACCAGGCGTGCGGTTCTCTCTGCTTCTTTACCCTAGCAGGACCAGGCGTGCGGTTCTCTCTGCTTCCTCACCCTAGCAGGACCAGGCGTGCGGTTCTCTCTGCTTCTTTACCCTAGCAGGACCAGGCGTGCGGTTCTCTCTGCTTCCTCACCCTAGTAGGGCCAGGCGTGCGGTTCTCTCTGCTTCTTTACCCTAGCAGGACCAGGCGTGCGGTTCTCTCTGCTTCTTTACCCTAGCAGGACCAGGCGTGCGGTTCTCTCTGCTTCTTCACCCTAGCAGGACCAGGCGTGCGGTTCTCTCTGCTTCCTCACCCTAGCAGGACCAGGCATGCGGTTCTCCCTGCTTCCTCACCCTAGCAGGACCAGGCGTGCGGTTCTCTCTGCTTCCTCACCCTAGCAGGACCAGGCGTGCGGTTCTCCCTGCTTCTTTACCTTAGCAGGACCAGGCGTGCGGTTCTCTCTGCTTCTTTACCCTAGCAGGACCAGGCGTGCGGTTCTCTCTGCTTCTTTACCCTAGCAGGACCAGGCGTGCGGTTCTCCCTGCTTCTTTACCCTAGCAGGACCAGGCGTGCGTTTCTCTCTGCTTCTTTACCCTAGCAGGACCAGGCGTGCGGTTCTCTCTGCTTCTTTACCCTAGCAGGACCAGGCGTGCGGTTCTCTCTGCTTCCTCACCCTAGCAGGACCAGGCGTGCGGTTCTCTCTGCTTCTTTACCCTAGCAGGACCAGGCGTGCGGTTCTCTCTGCTTCTTTACCTTAGCAGGGCCAGGCGTGCGGTTCTCTCTGCTTCTTTACCCTAGCAGGACCAGGCGTGCGGTTCTCTCTGCTTCTTTACCTTAGCAGGGCCAGACAGTGTGGCGATGATACAGAGTTATACAGCACACAACTATATAATAGCATATGAATATTCACAAAGGGTCACGCCCAGCAAAATATTATCTGCGACCACTTGCAGTGACCTTGGTCACAGCCCTTCACGATTATTCACAAGATCAGTTCAGCACAAACATTTCAGCTTCCGCCAATTAGAGATGGAGGCTTAAAGTATAATGCTGTGATCAACACATCCTATGTAAAGACATGAAAGTTACAATGAATTTATCCTACTAACCAGCATGGTCCTTCTACCTTATGCCAGATATAGCTAATATCCCGATAGTCATAGAACTCCTTTATTATCCAAAATACTGAAAACAACCAAAGAGACATACTGCTGTTTTAGACAGCATGATCCATCATTACATTACACTACAGTACATTACAGGCATTTAGCAGGCGCTCTTATCCAGAGCAACTTACACAACTTTTTACACAGCATTTACATTGCATCCATTTACACAGCGGGGTATGAACTGAAGCAATGCAGATTAAGCACCTTGCTCAAGTTCCTTAGCCATTATACTACACTGCTGCCAATCATTACCATGAACCTGGTCTTTTTCATTTTTTACTGAAGCAACTTCATGAAGTGATAATGATTGCTTTTTCAATATGTGGAAAGTATTAAATGCATACAAATGTGTGGCACAGACATATTGAAAATAGTCCCCGTCGAAATAAACAATTTAAACTACACTGCCCATGTTTAGGTTGCATTTTTAATACATATGTCGTTCCAAGCTTTATTTAAAGGTATACTATGCAGGATTTCTTAGCCTGTGTTTGCAATTAAAGTCTCCTTCCCCATCTTCAAGACCGCCCACTCACACTGAGAAAGTTACCCCACCTAACCTAGCTAGCTGGATAGCTATATGAGTGACTGTGAGCAACAGTAAGAAGGCAGATTCGATTATAGCTTAATTAATTCCATTATGTTGAATGTATGTCAAACTTTAAATTTGAAAATTAAAAGGTAAAACACAGGTTCATTTTAATCTCTATTTAATCTCTAAAGTTCATTCGGTGCAATTCGGTGAAACTGCGTCAAGACAGAAATTGCCAGTGCATCACTTGTACAGGTCACAGAATTTGAACGAATGGCTTCCTGGTTGAGGGTTAAACGAGGTACGAGAAAGTCATACAGTACTGAAAGTCACACAGTACTGAAAGTCATACAGTACTGAAAGTCATACAGTACTGAAAGTCACACAGTACTGAAAGTCATACAGTACTGAAAGTCATACAGTACTGAAAGTCACACAGTACTGAAAGTCACACAGTACTGAAAGTCACACAGTACTGAAAGTCATACAGTACTGAAAGTCACACAGTATGGAAAGTCACACAGTACTGAAAGTCACACAGTACTGAAAGTCATACAGTACTGAAAGTCACACAGTACTGAAAGTCATACAGTACTGAAAGTCATACAGTACTGAAAGTCACACAGTACTGAAAGTCATACAGTACTGAAAGTCGGACAGACTGAAGGTCACCTTGTCATTGAAGTATAGTACTGAAAGTACAAAACTTAGCATAGGCTCAGTCTTGTATTATATTGCATAATTAAACTATCAGATATGAAGGAGATATGGAGCAAATCATCATGAGAGTCTAGTCTATACAATCTGTCCCAACAAAGCAAACTCCAATTTATCTATCACAAGAAGTCAGTGATATTGATGTGACACCCGTGATAAAAAAGTATTTCTATTTCAAACAAGCAAACCAACCTTCTTTAGCATAAAGAAACAGCAGGCAGTGAACAGCAGGCACAGAGAAGGAACACAATAAAGTGAATAAGCAAAACATTTTAAAACAAAATACGACTTGCGCTTCTGCCTCCAAACCGAATCCTCTCTTTGTCTCGTGTTATTACTGAAAGGGCCACAGAGATCGCGCTCAGAATAGTTTAGAAAATCTCTTTCGCGCTACACCCAGGAAAAACCCTGAGCTTCTCTTCTTCTGTTTAAGGAAGGTACATGACTGATAACAAGAAAAAAGGAAGGAAAAACAATCTGGCATGTGGCTTTAAGACTCCTATATAAGAATGGAAAGATTATTTTGAGGATAAAATGAAATGATATCTTCTGGAATATATATCTGGAATGACAGAGAGCATACCAGGTCTCTCCCTCTGTCTCTCTCTCTCTCTCTCTCTCTCTCTCTATCCTTGTTTCCCATCATCCATCTGTTCCTTATGTTCCTGAGGCTTGTCACCTCATCTAAGTGACCATGTGACTACCTGGGTCTGCCATATGTTCCAAGCAAAATGCCAGCAACACACCTAGCAACATCCCACAGTCCAACATGCCCACCAACATCCCACAACCCAACATGCCCACCAACATCCCACAGCCCAACACACCCACCAACATCCCACAGCCCAACACACCCACTAACATCCCACAGCCCAACATGCCCACCAACATCCCACAGTCCAACATGCCCACCAATATCCCACAGCCCAACACACCCACTAACATCCCACAGCCCAACACGCCCACCAACATCCCACAGCTCAACACGCCCACCAACATCCCACAGTCCAACACAACTGCTAACAGACCACAACTGAACACACCCACAGACATTCCACGACCCAACACAGAACACTTTGAACAACAGACCACAAGCACCCCCACTGAGACCACAATATGACAACCAACCTTACACAACTCAACACACCAACTAACAGACCACAACTCAATCATAACTGGTAGAAATGGCTGAACTAAGCAGTCATTTTAATTAAGAGCATTTTGGGCTAAATTTATCGCCCTCCTCATAAAGCACTGGGCCACATCCCCCTACTCACCCCATCTGTCTATCTGTCGACACCTGATACCCCCACTTCTGTCCCTGTACCCCCCACCCCCCACCCCCAGAGGCTGTGGCTGGTGCTGCTGGTGCTGAGTGGGTGTGGGTGGACAGGCAGCCTGAGACAATGCAAACAGCCTTCAGATATACATCCTGCTGGTCTAATGCCAGGGATGACTTGCATATAAACCTCTTCTGTCTCCGAGCCCAGTAAATTACCTGCAGTTCAGCAGTGCTCGACATGAGGAAGCTCTAATGAACAGGAAGGGGGTTTAGGGGAGGACAGGGCCTGGCTGAGTCAGAGTGGGGAGGGGTGGAGCTGGGGGGGGTTAAACAGAAAGGGGGTTTAGGAGAGGACAGGGCCTGTCTGAGTCAGAGTGGGGCGGGGTGGAGCTGGGGGGCTGAAATGATGATGATGATGAGGATGATGATGATGAAGATGGTGATGATGGTGACAGGGATGCTGAAGATTACATTCATATCACTTGTATTCCTTACCTGAGTACTGTGCTCTGGGCTCATAACATTGGATATGATGCAGGATTTTAATAAGCAGCCGTTTGGGGGCAATAGCCATCTGTAACAATAGAAAGGGTGTCACTGCGCGCAACAATGCAACAATAAACATACCGTTAAGCACAATGGTGGCATAGTGAAGGGGAACAGGCCAGAGCCAGCCAATAGTGAAAGTGCTATAACAGCAATTACTGAGTGCAGCGGTAATCAGAACTGGCTGGAGTTCAATAAATCGCTCTCAGCAGCAGGAGAGAGGAGGGCCCAATCTGAGGGAGCTGAGCTGAGCTGAGGAGCATTCTGGGCCTGGTGTGAGCTGAGCTGAGATGAGCTGAGGAGCATTCTGGGCCCAGTCTGAGGGAGCTGAGCTGAGCTGAGGAGCATTCTGGGCCTGGTCTGAGCTGAGCTGAGATGAGCTGAGGAGCATTCTGGGCCCAGTCTGAGGGAGCTGAGCTGTGTCCCAAGGAGCTTTCTGTTTTACCTCCTGTGCTCCCTGTAATAATAACACTCAATAAAGCCAATCAGCACTTGAGCACGCTTATCTGCTGGAATCACACAGCCCGATGCGCCTCTCACCGCCTGTCACACATCAGAGAAACACAGATAATTTCTAGGAAATATTTCTTGCAGTAAAAATCATTCATGTTAGGAAAGAAAACTATCGGCCCACTTGAACCTTCTCTCATTAACTTCTGAGCGAAAAATGGCGTAAATAAGAGCGCCGATGTGACGCGTTCAGTCAGTGCCCGTGCATTAAATGCAAATTCCACCCGCAGTTTGAGCAGGACAAAGGTGCTGGCGCCAGGCTCACAGTGTGCTGCCAATCTGTGAACTCAGCTCTGAGACACAAACCCACCAGCACTCCACCAGACCAGAGCAGAGGGTTCAATCTGAACACAGGTAACAAACACAGTGTGAGCAGAGACAGCCCCGAACACTCAACACAGTGTGAGCAGAGACCGGTCACTCAACACAGTGTGAGCAGAGACAGCCCCGGGCACTCAACACAGTGTGAGCAGAGACAGCCCCGGGCACTCAACACAGTGCGAGCAGAGACAGCCCCGAACACTCAACACAGTGCGAGCAGAGACCGGTCACTCAACACAGTGTGAGCAGAGACAGCCCCGAACACTCAACACAGTGTGAGCAGAGACAGCCCCGAACACTCAACACAGTGTGAGCAGAGACAGCCCCGCACACTCAACACAGTGTGAGCAGAGACCGGTCACTCAACACAGTGTGAGCAGAGACAGCCCCGAACACTCAACACAGTGCGAGCAGAGACAGCCCCGAACACTCAACACAGTGCGAGCAGAGACCGGTCACTCAACACAGTGTGAGCAGAGACAGCCCCGAGCACTCAACACAGTGTGAGCAGAGACAGCCCCGAACACTCAACACAGTGTGAGCACAGACAGCCCAAACACTCAACACAGTGTGAGCAGAGACAGCCCCAAACACTCAACACAGTGTGAGCAGAGACAGCCCCAAACACTCAACACAGTGTGAGCAGAGACAGCCCCAAACACTCAACACAGTGCGAGCAGAGACAGCCCCGAACACTCAACACAGTGTGAGCAGAGACAGCCCCGGGCACTCAACACAGTGTGAGCAGAGACAGCCCCGGGCACTCAACACAGTGTGAGCAGAGACAGACCCGAACACTCAACACAGTGTGAGCAGAGACAGCCCCTCACACTCAACACAGTGTGAGCAGAGACAGCCCCGCACACTCAACACAGTGTGAGCAGAGACAGCCCCGAACACTCAACACAGTGTGAGCAGAGACAGCCCCGAACACTCAACACAGTGTGAGCAGAAACCAGTCACTCAACACAGTGCGAGCAGAGACAGCCGCGGGCACTGAAACATCACTGTCTGCGCTCCTGATAAACACACGCTCATACAGTCCTGTGTTCAGAATGACACTTCAGGTTTACAGAACCAATTGCCATTATGGTGGGGGGGGGATCTCTGTATGCAATTTTTGAACGTATATGCCAAATTATTTCCACATGGCTGAGAAATCTTTCTGAATAACCGAGTAAATATATATCCACATAAAGACATCCCCCAGAGAATGTGGGGCAGGGAGGGAGAGTGGGGGTGGGGGGGTGGGGGGCAGTGGATTACAAGCTTAATAAAAGAAAGTGTTTGATCACAGTCCTTTGGGGGCGGGGGGTGAAGGAGTAACTGTACCCCTGAAAACACCAAGACACACGTTGCCACAGGACACCGGGGAACATGAAAGTGAATAGCTAAGACGCTGTCACTTCTGCTGTTTCTGTTGTTATTTTTGTTCTGGGGGGGAGGGGGGTCTGGGGGGTTGGGTATGGGGCAGCTGGTGAGAGGAGCTGAAATCATTCTTCATGGAGAAACTCTTCACTTAGAGACGCGATTAAAAGAGCACATTTTCTTTTGTCTCTTTGTTTGCAGCAAAAATGACAGCGATGGCAAACAATGAAATAGCGGCGAGTCTCAGACACAGCTCAAAATCCGGCGCTGGCGACTCATGAAATTAATATCAGATCGAACGCCAAGGATTCTCTAGGCCAGGGACGAGCGTCAGTGACCTCCTCTCACCCATAGGGGGCGCCAAATCTAGGCGCAACACGAGCAAAGAAAAAAGTAACAGTGAATGCGTTGGCCCCACTTCTGCACTGTTACTACAGGAGTACCCCCGCCCCCCCCCCCCCCAAAAAAGACCAGCTTCCTGCCAGAGCCCCCGGCTCAGCTGCGAGGGGCGCTCATCAGAGGCGACTAGCGTGGCGTTTGATCAGCGGCTCGCCGCCCGTGCGCCAGACTCCGCTGCGCGGGGGCTTCCCGCCAGCCTGTGATGTCTGACGGGGGGCCCGCCGTTTGATGTGCGTCCTCAGAGCACCCCCGGGGGAGCTGGAGCCCCCTAGTGGCCGTTAATGCCATTTGATCTTCTAGATCTTCTGGACTGCCCCGTCTGCCTTACTCTGAGTAATCAGATAACATAGTCATTAACACACACACACACACACACACATATATACACACAAACAAGCACACATCCACACACACACACATATACACACAAACAAGCACACACACACACACACATATACACACAAACAAGCACACATACACACACACACACAAACAAGCACACATACACACACACACACACATATATACACACAAACAAGCACACATACACACACACACACACACACACACTATATACACACAAACAAGCACACATACACACACACACACACACACATATACACACAAACAAGCACACACACACACACACACACATATACACACAAACAAGCACACATACACACACACACACACACACACACGCACACGCACACATATACATATATATACACAAACCAGAACACATGCACATGGTAAATGGTAAATGGACTGCATTTATATAGCGCTTTTATCCAAAGCGCTTTACAATTGATGCCTCTCATTCGCCAGAGCAGTTAGGGGTTAGGGGTTAGGTGTCTTGCTCAAGGACACTTCGACATGCCCAGGGCGGGGTTTGAACCGGCAGCCCTCCGACTGCCAGACAATCGGTCTTACCTCCTGAGCTATGTCGCCCCTTACACATACACATACACATATATGCACACACACACACACACACACACACGCACACACATACATATATATACACAAACCAGAACACACACACACACACACATATATACACACAAACAAGCACATATACACACACACACACACATATATACACACAAACAAGCACACATACACACACACATATACATATATATACACAAACAAGAACACATGCACATACACATACACGCACACACACACAAACACACACACACACACTGTATTACCCAACACCCACAGACAAGCACAGTTAACACAGAGGAATTAACTGTACAAACAGAAGACACAAGCAACCCGGTATTATACATGACATCATTGTGAAATTATGTATTTTCAAACACAGTACATGGAACTCTAACCCTAAGCACCAGACTTCAGCCCCCCACCCTGACCCCTGTCTGTAGCTCTAGAGCATTACATGCAGTCTGCAGCTCTAGCACATTACATGCAGCCTGAGGCTCTAGCGCATTGCATGCAGCCTGCAGCTCTAGGGCATTACATGCAGCCTGCAGCTCTAGAGCATTACATGCAGCCTGCAGCTCAAGCGCATTACATGCAGCCTGCAGCTCTAGCGCATTACATGCAGCCTGCAGCTCTAGGACATTACATGCAGCCTGCAGCTCTAGGGCATTACATGCAGCCTGCAGCTCTAGGGCATTACATGCAGCCTGCAGCTCTAGGGCATTACATGCAGCCTGCAGCTCTAGGGCATTGCATGCAGCCTGCAGCTCTAGTGCATTACATGCAGCCTGCAGCTCTAGCACATTACATGCAGCCTGCAGCTCTAGGGCATTACATGCAGCCTGCAGCTCTAGGGCATTACATGCAGCCTGCAGCTCTAGCGCATTACATGCAGCCTGCAGCTCTAGGACATTACATGCAGCCTGCAGCTCTAGAGCATTACATGCAGTCTGCAGCTCTAGCGCATTACATGAAGCTTGCAGCTCTAGAGCATTACATGCAGCCTGCAGCTCTAGCGCATTACATGCAGCCTGCAGCTCTAGCGCATTACATGCAGCCTGCAGCTCTAGGACATTACATGAAGCTTGCAGCTCTAGAGCATTACATGCAGTCTGCAGCTCTAGCGCATTACATGAAGCTTGCAGCTCTAGAGCATTACATGCAGCCTGCAGCTCTAGCGCATTACATGCAGCCTGCAGCTCTAGAGCATTACATGCAGCCTGCAGCTCTAGCGCATTACATGCAGCCTGCAGCTCTAGAGCATTACATGCAGCCTGCAGCTCTAGCGCATTACATGCAGCCTGCAGCTCTAGCGCATTACATGTAGCCTGCAGCTCTAGCGCATTACATGCAGCCTGCAGCTCTAGGGCATTACATGCAGCCTGCAGCTCTAGGGCTGACATGCCACAGGATTTGGAAACATTTTTCAGATCCAGTTCGCAGCAGAGCTGATGTAATAAGAACAGAAGTTAATTAAGAGCAGAAGGAATAAAATCCTGCGGCGGATTGGCACTTTTGAGTCCTCGGATGTGTCTCATATTTCAGCGTACTCAGGATCAGTCGGTGATATTCACTCGCTCTCTTTGATGATGACTGTCCCCAGCACTTCCTGTACAATCACTCATTCAAGCCTTTCCAGCCTCACATTGAGACAAAAGACCAAACACATTGAGATAAAACAAAAGGACCAATCAGAGCGCAGCATCGCCCAGTTTCCAGAGTTGACCATTTTCATTGTGCTGATGGTAAATTGAATTTTATTCATTTATTTACTTTGTCACTGTGACCAACAGACACACTCCCTCCCTCCTTCTCCCTCGCTCACTCTCATTCTCACTCTCTCTCTCTCTCTCTCTCTCCCTCACTCTCTCTCTCTATCTCCCCCTTTCTCTCTCTCTCTGTCCCTCGCTTTCTCTCTCTGCCCCCAATCTAGCATTCTGACAATGTTATGGAGGGTGCTGCCATTGTACCTTTGAGCAATTGTTTCAGTGAATATCCAGCAGTTTAAATGGATTGTATAAAAATAAAAAATAAAGCTGTTTGTTTCTGCGGAAGAAACCTTCTGCTGAAATGACTTTACAGCACAGTAAATTTCAGCAGAGGCTTTTATCCGCAGAAATATACAGCTTATTTTTTTTTATCGACAACATCAACACCCTGAAGGCTTCTGTCTCTTTGTCACAAGTGACTCAAGATGTACGCTTTTATTTCATTTCAGATGAAGCATCACGAGCAGTAATGACCATGATGCTCCATTTTAAGTAAAATAAAAGGCACACATCTTCAGTCACGGTGACAAAAAGGCAAAAACCTTCAGGGTGTTCAAGTCCCAGGAGGCTGGGTGTTCTCAAGAATGTATGAAAAAGATGAGCCACAATGAGCTGATTGGCCGGTTCTCCTCATTGTGTATTCTAATGTTATGTTCTAGATGGGCTGAATGGCCTGCTCTCCTCATTGTGTATTCTAATGTTGTTATGTTCTAGATGGGCTGAATGGCCTGTTCTCCTCATTGTGTATTCTAATGTTATGTTCTAGATGGGCTGAATGGCCTGTTCTCCTCATTGTGTATTCTAATGTTATGTTCTAGATGGGCTGAATGGCCTGTTCTCCTCATTGTGTATTCTAATGTTGTTATGTTCTAGATGGGCTGAATGGCCTGTTCTCCTCATTGTGTATTCTAATGTTGTTATGTTCTAGATGGGCTGATTGGCCTGTTCTCCTCATTGTGTATTCTAATGTTGTTATGTTCTAGATGGGCTGAATGGCCTGTTCTCCTCATTGTGTATTCTAATGTTATGTTCTAGATGGGCTGAATGGCCTGTTCTCTTCATTGTGTATTCTAATGTTATGTTCTAGATGGGCTGAATGGCCTGTTCTCCTCATTGTGTATTCTAATGTTATGTTCTAGATGGGCTGAATGGCCTGTTCTCCTCATTGTGTATTCTAATGTTATGTTCTAGATGGGCTGAATGGCCTGTTCTCCTCATTGTGTATTCTAATGTTATGTTCTAGATGGGCTGAATGGCCTGTTCTCCTCATTGTATATTCTAATGTTATGTTCTAGATGGGCTGAATGGCCTGTTCTCCTCATTGTGTATTCTAATGTTATGTTCTAGATGGGCTGAATGGCCTGTTCTCCTCATTGTGTATTCTAATGTTATGTTCTAGATGGGCTGAATGGCCTGTTCTCCTCATTGTGTATTCTAATGTTATGTTCTAGATGGGCTGAATGGCCTGTTCTCCTCATTGTGTATTCTAATGTTATGTTCTAGATGGGCTGAATGGCCTGTTCTCCTCATTGTGTATTCTAATGTTATGTTCTAGATGGGCTGAATGGCCTGTTCTCCTCATTGTGTATTCTAATGTTGTTATGGTCTAGATGGGCTGAATGGCCTGTTCTCCTCATTGTGTATTCTAATGTTCTTATGTTCTAGATGGGCTGAATGGCCTGTTCTCCTCATTATGGATTATTATGTTCTCATGTTCTAGATGGGCTGAATGGCCTGTTCTCCTCATTGTGTATTCTAATGTTATTATGTTCTAGATGGGCTGAATGGCCTGTTCTCCTCATTGTGTATTCTAATGTTCTTATGTTCTAGATGGGCTGAAC